>NW_024058083.1:0-68657 GCF_016432855.1 Salvelinus namaycush
ACTCACAGAGGACACACTTACCTGGCTGCTCTGTATATAACAGACTCACAGAGATACCCACTCTACCTGGCTGCTCTGTCTATAACAGACACACAGAGATACCCACTCTACCTGGCTGCTCTGTCTATAACAGACTCACAGAGATACCCACTCTACCTGGCTGCTCTGTCTATAACAGACTCACAGAGGTACCCACTCTACCTGGCTGCTCTGTCTATAACAGACTCACAGAGGTACACACTCTACCTGGCTGCTCTGTATATAACAGACTCACAGAGATACCCACTCTACCTGGCTGCTCTGTCTATAACAGACACACAGAGATACCCACTCTACCTGGCTGCTCTGTCTATAACAGACTCACAGAGAAACCCACTCTACCTGGCTGCTCTGTCTATAACAGACTCACAGAGATACCCACTCTACCTGGCTGCTCTGTCTATAACATACTCACAGAGAGACCCACTCTACCTGGCTGCTCTGTATATAACAGACTCACAGAGATACCCACTCTACCTGGCTGCTCTGTCTATAACAGACTCACAGAGATACCCACTCTACCTGGCTGCTCTGTCTATAACAGACTCACAGAGATACCCACTCTACCTGGCTGCTCTGTCTATAACAGACTCACAGAGATACCCACTCTACCTGGCTGCTCTGTCTATAAAAGACCCACAAAGATACCCACTCTACCTGGCTGCTCTGTCTATAATGCTCTGTCTATAACAGACTTACAGAGATACCCACTCTACCTGGCTGCTCTGTCTATAACAGACTCACAGAGATACCCACTCTACCTGGCTGCTCTGTCTATAACAGACTCACAGAGATACCCACTCTACCTGGCTGCTCTGTCTATAACAGACTCACAGAGATACCCACTCTACCTGGCTGCTCTGTCTATAACAGACTTACAGAGATACCCACTCTACCTGGCTGCTCTGTCTATAACAGACTCACAGAGATACCCACTCTACCTGGCTGCTCTGTCTATAACATACTCACAGAGATACCCACTCTACCTGGCTGCTCTGTCTATAACAGACTTACAGAGATACCCACTCTACCTGGCTGCTCTGTCTATCACAGACTTACAGAGATACCCACTCTACCTGGCTGCTCTGTCTATAACAGACTTACAGAGATACCCACTCTACCTGGCTGCTCTGTCTATAACACTCAGAGATACCCACTCTACCTGGCTGCTCTGTCTATAACATACTCACAGGGATAACCACTCTACCTGGCTGCTCTGTCTATAACAGACTTACAGAGATACCCACTCTACCTGGCTGCTCTGTCTATAACAGACTCACAGAGATACCCAGTCTATCTGGTTGCTCTGTCTATAACAGACTCACAGAGATACCCGCTCTACCTGGCTGCTCTGTTTATAACAGACTCACAGAGATACCCACTCTACCTGGCTGCTCTGTCTATAACAGACTCACAGAGATACCCACTCTACCTGGCTGCTCTGTCTATAACAGACTCACAGAGATACCCATTCTACCTGGCTGCTCTGTCTATAACAGACGTACAGAGATACCCACTCTACCTGGCTGCTCTGTCTATAACAGCCTTACAGAGATACCCACTCTACCTGGCTGCTCTGTCTATAACAGACTCACAGAGATACCCACTCTACCTGGCTGCTCTGTCTATAACAGACTCACAGAGATACCCACTCTACCTGGCTGCTCTGTCTATAACACTCAGAGATACCCACTCTACCTGGCTGCTCTGTCTATAACAGACTCACAGAGATACCCACTCTACCTGGCTGCTCTGTCTATAACAGACTTACAGAGATACCCACTCTACCTGGCTGCTCTGTCTATAACACTCAGAGATACCCACTCTACCTGGCTGCTCTGTCTATAACAGACTCACAGAGATACCCACTCTACCTGGCTGCTCTGTCTATAACAGACTTACAGAGATACCCACTCTACCTGGCTGCTCTGTCTATTACACTCAGAGATACCCACTATACCTGGCTGCTCTGTCTATAACACTCAGAGATACCCACTCTACCTGGCTGCTCTGTCTATAACACTCAGAGATACCCACTCTACCTGGCTGCTCTGTCTATAACAGACCCACAGAGATACCCACTCTACCTGGCTGCTCTGTCTATAACAGACTTACAGAGATACCCACTCTACCTGGCTGCTCTGTATATAACAGACTCACAGAGATACCCACTCTACCTGGCTGCTCTGTATATAATAGACTCACAGAGATACCCACTCTACCTGGCTGCTCTGTCTATATCACTCAGAGATACCCACTCTACCTGGCTGCTCTGTCTATAACACTCAGAGATACCCACTCTACCTGGCTGCTCTGTCTATAACAGACTTACAGAGATACCCACTCTACCTGGCTGCTCTGTCTATAACACTCAGAGATACCCACTCTACCTGGCTGCTCTGTCTATAACAGCCTTACAGAGATACCCACTCTACTTGGCTGCTCTGTCTATAACAGACTCACATAGATACCCACTCTACCTGGCTGCTCTGTTTATAACAGACTCACAGAGATACCCACTCTACCTGGCTGCTCTGTCTATAACAGACTCACAGAGATACCCAGTCTATCTGGTTGCTCTGTCTATAACAGACTCACATAGATACCCACTCTACCTGGCTGCTCTGTTTATAACAGACTCACAGAGATACCCACTCTACCTGGCTGCTCTGTCTATAACAGACTCACAGAGATACCCACTCTACCTGGCTGCTCTGTCTATAACAGACTCACAGAGATACCCATTCTACCTGGCTGCTCTGTCTATAACAGACGTACAGAGATACCCACTCTACCTGGCTGCTCTGTCTATAACAGCCTTACAGAGATACCCACTCTACCTGGCTGCTCTGTCTATAACAGACTCACAGAGATACCCACTCTACCTGGCTGCTCTGTCTATAACAGACTCACAGAGATACCCACTCTACCTGGCTGCTCTGTCTATAACACTCAGAGATACCCACTCTACCTGGCTGCTCTGTCTATAACACTCAGAGATACCCACTCTACCTGGCTGCTCTGTCTATAACAGACTCACAGAGATACCCACTCTACCTGGCTGCTCTGTCTATAACAGACTTACAGAGATACCCACTCTACCTGGCTGCTCTGTCTATAACACTCAGAGATACCCACTCTACCTGGCTGCTCTGTCTATAACAGACTCACAGAGATACCCACTCTACCTGGCTGCTCTGTCTATAACAGACTTACAGAGATACCCACTCTACCTGGCTCCTCTGTCTATAACACTCAGAGATACCCACTATACCTGGCTGCTCTGTCTATAACACTCAGAGATACCCACTCTACCTGGCTGCTCTGTCTATAACACTCAGAGATACCCACTCTACCTGGCTGCTCTGTCTATAACAGACTTACAGAGATACCCACTCTACCTGGCTGCTCTGTCTATAACACTCAGAGATACCCACTCTACCTGGCTGCTCTGTCTATAACAGACCCACAGAGATACCCACTCTACCTGGCTGCTCTGTCTATAACAGACTCACAGAGATACCCACTCTACCTGGCTGCTCTGTCTATAACAGACTCACAGAGATACCCACTCTACCTGGCTGCTCTGTCTATAAAAGACCCACAAAGATACCCACTCTACCTGGCTGCTCTGTCTATAATGCTCTGTCTATAACAGACTTACAGAGATACCCACTCTACCTGGCTGCTCTGTCTATAACAGACTCACAGAGATACCCACTCTACCTGGCTGCTCTGTCTATAACAGACTCACAGAGATACCCACTCTACCTGGCTGCTCTGTCTATAACAGACTCACAGAGATACCCACTCTACCTGGCTGCTCTGTCTGTAACAGACTCACAGAGATACCCACTCTACCTGGCTGCTCTGTCTATAACAGACTTACAGAGATACCCACTCTACCTGGCTGCTCTGTCTATAACAGACTCACAGAGATACCCACTCTACCTGGCTGCTCTGTCTATAACAGACTCACAGAGATACCCACTCTACCTGGCTGCTCTGTCTATAACAGACTCACAGAGATACCCACTCTACCTGGCTGCTCTGTCTATAACAGACTCACAGAGATACCCACTCTACCTGGCTGCTCTGTCTATAACAGACTTACAGAGATACCCACTCTACCTGGCTGCTCTGTCTATAACAGACTCACAGAGATACCCACTCTACCTGGCTGCTCTGTCTATAACATACTCACAGAGATACCCACTCTACCTGGCTGCTCTGTCTATAACAGACTTACAGAGATACCCACTCTACCTGGCTGCTCTGTCTATCACAGACTTACAGAGATACCCACTCTACCTGGCTGCTCTGTCTATAACAGACTTACAGAGATACCCACTCTACCTGGCTGCTCTGTCTATAACACTCAGAGATACCCACTCTACCTGGCTGCTCTGTCTATAACATACTCACAGGGATAACCACTCTACCTGGCTGCTCTGTCTATAACAGACTTACAGAGATACCCACTCTACCTGGCTGCTCTGTCTATAACAGACTCACAGAGATACCCAGTCTATCTGGTTGCTCTGTCTATAACAGACTCACAGAGATACCCGCTCTACCTGGCTGCTCTGTTTATAACAGACTCACAGAGATACCCACTCTACCTGGCTGCTCTGTCTATAACAGACTCACAGAGATACCCACTCTACCTGGCTGCTCTGTCTATAACAGACTCACAGAGATACCCATTCTACCTGGCTGCTCTGTCTATAACAGACGTACAGAGATACCCACTCTACCTGGCTGCTCTGTCTATAACAGCCTTACAGAGATACCCACTCTACCTGGCTGCTCTGTCTATAACAGACTCACAGAGATACCCACTCTACCTGGCTGCTCTGTCTATAACAGACTCACAGAGATACCCACTCTACCTGGCTGCTCTGTCTATAACACTCAGAGATACCCACTCTACCTGGCTGCTCTGTCTATAACAGACTCACAGAGATACCCACTCTACCTGGCTGCTCTGTCTATAACAGACTTACAGAGATACCCACTCTACCTGGCTGCTCTGTCTATAACACTCAGAGATACCCACTCTACCTGGCTGCTCTGTCTATAACAGACTCACAGAGATACCCACTCTACCTGGCTGCTCTGTCTATAACAGACTTACAGAGATACCCACTCTACCTGGCTGCTCTGTCTATAACACTCAGAGATACCCACTATACCTGGCTGCTCTGTATATAACACTCAGAGATACCCACTCTACCTGGCTGCTCTGTCTATAACACTCAGAGATACCCACTCTACCTGGCTGCTCTGTCTATAACAGACCCACAGAGATACCCACTCTACCTGGCTGCTCTGTCTATAACAGACTTACAGAGATACCCACTCTACCTGGCTGCTCTGTATATAACAGACTCACAGAGATACCCACTCTACCTGGCTGCTCTGTATATAATAGACTCACAGAGATACCCACTCTACCTGGCTGCTCTGTCTATATCACTCAGAGATACCCACTCTACCTGGCTGCTCTGTCTATAACACTCAGAGATACCCACTCTACCTGGCTGCTCTGTCTATAACAGACTTACAGAGATACCCACTCTACCTGGCTGCTCTGTCTATAACACTCAGAGATACCCACTCTACCTGGCTGCTCTGTCTATAACAGACTTACAGAGATACCCACTCTACCTGGCTGCTCTGTCTATAACAGACTTACAGAGATACCCACTCTACCTGGCTCCTCTGTCTATAACACTCAGAGATACCCACTATACCTGGCTGCTCTGTCTATAACACTCAGAGATACCCACTCTACCTGGCTGCTCTGTCTATAACAGACTTACAGAGATACCCACTCTACCTGGCTGCTCTGTCTATAACACTCAGAGATACCCACTCTACCTGGCTGCTCTGTCTATAACAGACCCACAGAGATACCCACTCTACCTGGCTGCTCTGTCTATAACAGACTCACAGAGATACCCACTCTACCTGGCTGCTCTGTCTATAACAGACTCACAGAGATACCCACTCTACCTGGCTGCTCTGTCTATAAAAGACCCACAAAGATACCCACTCTACCTGGCTGCTCTGTCTATAATGCTCTGTCTATAACAGACTTACAGAGATACCCACTCTACCTGGCTGCTCTGTCTATAACAGACTCACAGAGATACCCACTCTACCTGGCTGCTCTGTCTATAACAGACTCACAGAGATACCCACTCTACCTGGCTGCTCTGTCTATAACAGACTCACAGAGATACCCACTCTACCTGGCTGCTCTGTCTGTAACAGACTCACAGAGATACCCACTCTACCTGGCTGCTCTGTCTATAACAGACTTACAGAGATACCCACTCTACCTGGCTGCTCTGTCTATAACAGACTCACAGAGATACCCACTCTACCTGGCTGCTCTGTCTATAACAGACTCACAGAGATACCCACTCTACCTGGCTGCTCTGTCTATAACAGACTCACAGAGATACCCACTCTACCTGGCTGCTCTGTCTATAACAGACTCACAGAGATACCCACTCTACCTGGCTGCTCTGTCTATAACAGACTTACAGAGATACCCACTCTACCTGGCTGCTCTGTCTATAACAGACTCACAGAGATACCCACTCTACCTGGCTGCTCTGTCTATAACATACTCACAGAGATACCCACTCTACCTGGCTGCTCTGTCTATAACAGACTTACAGAGATACCCACTCTACCTGGCTGCTCTGTCTATCACAGACTTACAGAGATACCCACTCTACCTGGCTGCTCTGTCTATAACAGACTTACAGAGATACCCACTCTACCTGGCTGCTCTGTCTATAACACTCAGAGATACCCACTCTACCTGGCTGCTCTGTCTATAACATACTCACAGGGATAACCACTCTACCTGGCTGCTCTGTCTATAACAGACTTACAGAGATACCCACTCTACCTGGCTGCTCTGTCTATAACAGACTCACAGAGATACCCAGTCTATCTGGTTGCTCTGTCTATAACAGACTCACAGAGATACCCGCTCTACCTGGCTGCTCTGTTTATAACAGACTCACAGAGATACCCACTCTACCTGGCTGCTCTGTCTATAACAGACTCACAGAGATACCCACTCTACCTGGCTGCTCTGTCTATAACAGACTCACAGAGATACCCATTCTACCTGGCTGCTCTGTCTATAACAGACGTACAGAGATACCCACTCTACCTGGCTGCTCTGTCTATAACAGCCTTACAGAGATACCCACTCTACCTGGCTGCTCTGTCTATAACAGACTCACAGAGATACCCACTCTACCTGGCTGCTCTGTCTATAACAGACTCACAGAGATACCCACTCTACCTGGCTGCTCTGTCTATAACACTCAGAGATACCCACTCTACCTGGCTGCTCTGTCTATAACAGACTCACAGAGATACCCACTCTACCTGGCTGCTCTGTCTATAACAGACTTACAGAGATACCCACTCTACCTGGCTGCTCTGTCTATAACACTCAGAGATACCCACTCTACCTGGCTGCTCTGTCTATAACAGACTCACAGAGATACCCACTCTACCTGGCTGCTCTGTCTATAACAGACTTACAGAGATACCCACTCTACCTGGCTGCTCTGTCTATAACACTCAGAGATACCCACTATACCTGGCTGCTCTGTCTATAACACTCAGAGATACCCACTCTACCTGGCTGCTCTGTCTATAACACTCAGAGATACCCACTCTACCTGGCTGCTCTGTCTATAACAGACCCACAGAGATACCCACTCTACCTGGCTGCTCTGTCTATAACAGACTTACAGAGATACCCACTCTACCTGGCTGCTCTGTATATAATAGACTCACAGAGATACCCACTCTACCTGGCTGCTCTGTCTATATCACTCAGAGATACCCACTCTACCTGGCTGCTCTGTCTATAACACTCAGAGATACCCACTCTACCTGGCTGCTCTGTCTATAACAGACTTACAGAGATACCCACTCTACCTGGCTGCTCTGTCTATAACACTCAGAGATACCCACTCTACCTGGCTGCTCTGTCTATAACAGCCTTACAGAGATACCCACTCTACTTGGCTGCTCTGTCTTTAACAGACTCACATAGATACCCACTCTACCTGGCTGCTCTGTTTATAACAGACTCACAGAGATACCCACTCTACCTGGCTGCTCTGTCTATAACAGACTCACAGAGATACCCAGTCTATCTGGTTGCTCTGTCTATAACAGACTCACATAGATACCCACTCTACCTGGCTGCTCTGTTTATAACAGACTCACAGAGATACCCACTCTACCTGGCTGCTCTGTCTATAACAGACTCACAGAGATACCCACTCTACCTGGCTGCTCTGTCTATAACAGACTCACAGAGATACCCATTCTACCTGGCTGCTCTGTCTATAACAGACGTACAGAGATACCCACTCTACCTGGCTGCTCTGTCTATAACAGCCTTACAGAGATACCCACTCTACCTGGCTGCTCTGTCTATAACAGACTCACAGAGATACCCACTCTACCTGGCTGCTCTGTCTATAACAGACTCACAGAGATACCCACTCTACCTGGCTGCTCTGTCTATAACACTCAGAGATACCCACTCTACCTGGCTGCTCTGTCTATAACACTCAGAGATACCCACTCTACCTGGCTGCTCTGTCTATAACAGACTCACAGAGATACCCACTCTACCTGGCTGCTCTGTCTATAACAGACTTACAGAGATACCCACTCTACCTGGCTGCTCTGTCTATAACACTCAGAGATACCCACTCTACCTGGCTGCTCTGTCTATAACAGACTCACAGAGATACCCACTCTACCTGGCTGCTCTGTCTATAACAGACTTACAGAGATACCCACTCTACCTGGCTCCTCTGTCTATAACACTCAGAGATACCCACTATACCTGGCTGCTCTGTCTATAACACTCAGAGATACCCACTCTACCTGGCTGCTCTGTCTATAACACTCAGAGATACCCACTCTACCTGGCTGCTCTGTCTATAACAGACTTACAGAGATACCCACTCTACCTGGCTGCTCTGTCTATAACACTCAGAGATACCCACTCTACCTGGCTGCTCTGTCTATAACAGACCCACAGAGATACCCACTCTACCTGGCTGCTCTGTCTATAACAGACTTACAGAGATACCCACTCTACCTGGCTGCTCTGTATATAACAGACTCACAGAGATACCCACTCTACCTGGCTGCTCTGTATATAACAGACTCACAGAGATACCCACTCTACCTGGCTGCTCTGTCTATATCACTCAGAGATACCCACTCTACCTGGCTGCTCTGTCTATAACACTCAGAGATACCCACTCTACCTGGCTGCTCTGTCTATAACAGACTTACAGAGATACCCACTCTACCTGGCTGCTCTGTCTATAACACTCAGAGATACCCACTCTACCTGGCTGCTCTGTCTATAACACTATCATATACACTACTGGTCAAAAGTCTTAGAACACTTACTCTCCCACTGTCCTACTTCGCCTGCCAGGCATCATTACTAAGATCTTAGTACTTAGGATGTTCACATTCAGACTTTCAGACCTGGGTTCAAATGCTATTTGAAATCTTGCCTGCCTGGAGTAAAAGGGTGGGCCAGGTTTGGACTTTGGTTAACTTTTGTATTGGTTCCATTGCAAGACACACACTCAATCAAGCCGAGCTGAAGTATTTGAAATGATTTCAAATAGTATTTGAATCCAGGTCTGACTTGGATACTTGGATTCAGCAACGTTAACACTGAACCTTTTGTTTGTTTCCTCTTCACAATCCAGGTTGGGTCTGTCTGGTTCTCGTTAGAATAAAATATTACAACAACTAAGAACAGGGATAAACAACATTATTTTAAAAAGCCCTCATATTTCCTGAATATTTACTCCATCAGTGGACCAGAACCAAACAACAGACTGCCTGGTGTGTGTGTGTGTGTGTGTGTGTGTGTGTGTGTGTGTGTGTGTGTGTGTGTGTGTGTGTGTGTGTGTGTGTGTGTGTGTGTGTGTGTGTGTGTGTGTGTGTGTGTGTGTGTGTTTACAGTACCAGTCAAAAGTTTGGACACACCTACTCAATCAATGGTTTTTCTTCATTTTTACTATTTTCTACATTGTAGAATAATAGTAAAGAAATCAAAACTATGAAATAACACATATGGAATCATGTAGTAACCAAAAAAGTGTTAAACAAATCAAAATATATTTTATATGTGAGATTGGTCAAATAGCCATCCTTTGCCTTGATGACAGCTTTGCAAACTCTGGGTGCTGTCACGACTTCTGCCGAAGTCGTTGCCTCTCCTTGTTCGGGCGGTGTTCGGCGGTCGACGTCACCGGTCTTCTAGCCATCATCGATCCATTTTTCATTTTCCATTGTTTTTGTCTTGTCTTCCCACACACCTGTTTTCAATCCCATCCATTACCTCTTGTGTATTTAACCCTCTGTTTCCCCTCATGTCTTTGTCAGAGATTGTTTTATGTCAAGTGTTGTTTCTTGGTGTATAGGTGCGCGACGGGTCCTCGTACCAATGTTTATTTTATGTATGTACATTTTCGTGTTTGGAGCATGTTAAGTGGACATTTATTAAAAGTCTCCATTTAAACTCCGTTTAACTCTCCTGCGCCTGACTTCCCTGCCACCTATACACACGACTCTGACAGAATCTCTGACCAAAACTATGAAGTCAGCAGGACGAGACACTTCGCTCATGGAGGTAGAGGAACGCGTCATGGAACAAGCAGAGGAGATTGACAGTCTGAGCGCTGCCATGGATCGCATTGTCCAGAATATGGACCGCTGGGAGAGACAGGGAGTTTTTCCAGCGCCTCCACCACCACAACCGGTAGTTCCGTTGAACGCTTTTTCTCCTCCTGAACATAACAAGATCCATTTATCCCTACCCACGGGATGCAATGGAGATACTGCCAGCTGCCAGGGTTTTCTCCTCAAACTGCACTTGTATCTGGCCACGGTCTCTCCAGTACCATCGGACCGTGAGAAGAGTTCCGCCCTCGTCTCATGCCTCACCGGGAAAGCCCTGGAGTGGGCCAGTGCTGTGTGTAGAGAGGAGGATGCGGCGTTGGACCATTTTGAGGAGTTCATCTGCCATTTCCGAATGGTATTCGACCACCCATCCGAAGGCAGAGCGGCGGGTGAGCTCCTCTATCATCTGAGGCAGGAGACGAGGAGTGCACAGGGGATTGCTTTGGAGTTTAGGACCTTGGCTGCCGGCGCTGGATGGAGCGACAGGGCCCTGATCGACCATTACCGTTGTAGTCTACGCGAGGACGTCCGTCGGGAGCTGGCCTGTAGAGACACCACCCTCAACTTCGATCAGCTGGTGGACATGTCCATCAGGCTGGACAACATGCTGGCTACTCGTGGACGTCTAGATCGGGGTCTGGTTGTTCCATCCTCCCGCACCCTCTCTCCCGAACCTATGGAATTGGGAGGGATGGTGCGCAGGGAGACCGGAGGGGGTTCCCGCTCGAGCACCATCTATGATCGCAGAGATCACACTGCTGGTCGGTGCCGGGTTGGTTCCTCTGGGAATAGAGAAGGCAGGCAGGGCACTCTGGCATCACCCCAGGTGAGTTGGCACCATTCTCATCCAGAGCCCTCTTCTGCACTAATGTTTGTCTCTGTCACTTTTCCAGATTTTTCCCTGCATTCCCAGTATAAGGCGCTAGTAGATTCAGGCGCGGCTGGGAATTTCATTAATAAAAATTTAGCTCATAGTTTAGGGATCCCTATTGTTTCTGTGGATATGCCTTTCCCTATTCATGCCTTAGATAGTCGACCAATAGGGTCAGGGTTTATCAGGGAGGTCACCGCACCTTTGTATATGATAACACAGGAGGGTCACAAGGAGAAGATTAGTCTTTTCCTTATTCATTCCCCTGCGTATTCTGTGGTGCTAGGCCTACCCTGGTTAACTTGTCATAACCCCACTGTTTCTTGGCCACAGAGGGCTCTCACGGGGTGGTTGCGAGAGTGCTCAGGTAGGTGTTTAGGGGTTTCCGTTGGTGCTACTACGGTGGAAAGTCCAGACCAGGTCTCCACCGTGCGCATTCCCCCAGAATATGCCGATTTGGCTCTCGCCTTCTGTAAAAAGAAGGCGACTCAATTACCACCCCATCGACGGGGGGATTGTGCGATAGATCTCCTGGTAGACGCTGCATATCCCAGAAGTCACGTGTATCCCCTGTCGCAAGCGGAGACGGTGGCTATGGATACATATATCTCTGAATCCCTGCATCAGGGGTTCATTCAGCCATCCATTTCACCCGCCTCTTCGAGTTTCTTTTTTGTGAAGAAGAAGGATGGCGGTTTACGCCCGTGCATTGATTATCGAGGTCTCAATAAAATCACGGTGAAATATAGTTACCCGTTACCTCTGATAAATACAGTTATTGAGTCAATGCACGGGGCACGCTTCTTCACAAAATTGGATCTCAGGAGTGCGTACAATCTGGTGCGTATTCGGAAGGGTGATGAGTGGAAGACGGCATTTAGCACCACCTCAGGTCATTATGAGTACCTTGTCATGCCATATGGGTTGATGAATGCTCCATCAGTCTTCCAATCATTTGTAGATGAGATCTTCAGGGACCTGCACGGGCAGGGTGTAGTGGTGTATATCGATGATATTCTGATATACTCCGCTACACGCGCCGAGCATGTGTCCGTGGCGAGGGGGGTGCTTGATCGCCTGTTGGAGCATGATCTATATGTCAAGGCTGAGAAATGCTTGTTCTTCCAACAATCCATCTCCTTCCTAGGGCATCAGATTTCCACTTCAGAAGTGGAAATGGAGAGCGACCGCATTACAACCGTGCGTAATTGGCCGACTCCAACCACGGTAAAGGAGGTGCAGCGTTTTTTAGGGTTTGCCAATTACTATCCGGGGTTTTGGTCAGGTGGCTGCTCCCATTACCTCACTGCTAAAGGGGGGCCCGGCGCGCTTGCAGTGGTCGGCTGAGGCGAACAGGGCTTTTGGACACCTGAAGACTCTGTTTACCTCGGTGCCTGTGTTGGCTCATCCGGATCCCTCTTTGCCATTCATAGTGGAGGTGGACGCATCCGAAGCTGGGATAGGAGCAGTGCTCTCTCAGCGTTCGGGTGTGCCACTGAAACTTCGCCCCTGTGCTTTCTTTTCGAAGAAGCTCAGCCCGGCGGAGCGAAACTATGATGTGGGGGACCGGGAGCTGTTAGCTGTCGTAAAAGCCTTGAAGGCGTGGAGGCATTGGCTTGAGGGGGCTAAACACCCTTTTCTCATCTGGACTGACCACCGCAATCTGGAGTACATCCGGCAGGCGAAGAGACTGAATCCTCGCCAGGGAAGGTGGGCCATGTTTTTCACTCGTTTTGTGTTTACTCTTACTTACAGACCAGGCTCCCAGAACGTCAAGGCAGACGCATTGTCTCAGCTGTATGACACAGAGGAGCGGTCCATGGATCCCACTCCCATACTCCCAGCTTCGTGTTTGGTGGCGCCAGTAGTGTGGGAGCTGGACGCGGACATTGAGCGGGCGTTACGTGCAGAGCCCTCTCGTCCTGAGTGTCCAGCTGGTCGTCTGTACGTTCCGTCTGCTGTCCGCGACCGATTGATCTATTGGGCTCATACGTCACCCTCCTCTGGTCATCCTGGGATAGGTCGGACGATGCGCTGTCTTGATGGGAGGTACTGGTGGCCCACTTTAGCTAAGGACGTGAGGATTTATGTTTCCTCCTGCTCGGTGTGCGCCCAGTGCAAGGCTCCTAGACACCTGCCCAGAGGTAAGCTTCAACCTTTACCCGTTCCTCAACGGCCGTGGTCGCACCTGTCGGTGGATTCTTTGACTGATCGTCCACCTTCACAGGGTTACACCACGATCCTGGTCGCTGTGGATCGGTTTTCGAAGTCCTGTCGTCTCCTCCCTTTGCCCGGTCTCCCTACGGCCTTACAAACTGCAGAGGCCCTGTTTACACACGTTTTCCGGCACTATGGGGTGCCTGAGGATATAGTGTCTGATCGGGGTCCCCAGTTCACATCAAGGGTCTGGAAGGCGTTCATGGAACGTCTGGGGATCTCGGTTAGTCTTACCTCAGGTTTTCACTCCGAGAGTAATGGGCAGGTGGAGAGAGTTAACCAGGATGTGGGCAGGTTTCTGCGGTCCTATTGCCAGGACCGGCCGGGGGAGTGGGCGAAGTTCGTGCCCTGGGCAGAGATGGCCCAGAACTCGCTACGTCACTCCTCCACTAACCTCACTCCTTTTCAATGTGTATTAGGGTATCAGCCGGTTCTGGCTCCTTGGCATCAGAGTCAGACCGAGGCTCCTGCGGTGGACAATTGGTTTCGGCGCGCTGAGGAAACCTGGGAGGCAGCCCACGTCCACCTTCAGCGCGCCATAAGGCGCCAGAAAATTGGCGCAGACCGTCGCCGCAGTGAGGCCCCGGTGTTCGCACCAGAGGACAGGGTCTGGCTCTCGACCCGAAACCTGCCCCTCCGCCTGCTCTGCCGGAAGCTGGGTCCGCGGTTTGTGGGGCCGTTTAAAGTCCTGAGGAGAGTGAACGAGGTATGTTATAGGTTACAACTGCCCACTAATTACCGTATTAACCCCTCGTTCCATGTGTCTCTCCTCAGGCCGGTGGTGGCTGGCCCGCTCCAGGAGGCTGAAGTGCGTGAAGTTCCTCCGCCTCCTCTAGACATCGAGGGGGTCCCGGCGTACTCTGTTCGATCCATTTTGGATTCGAGACGTCGGGCGAGGGGCCTTCAGTACCTCGTGGACTGGGAGGGGTACCGGCCGGAGGAGAGATGCTGGGTTCCGGTGGAGGACGTTTTAGATCCTTCCATGTTAAAAGAATTCCACCGCCTCCATCCGGATCGCCCTGCACCTCGCCCTCCGGGTCGTCCCTGAGGCCGGTGTCGACGCGCTGCTGGAGCCGCGCGTCAGGGGGGGGGTACTGTCACGACTTCTGCCGAAGTCGTTGCCTCTCCTTGTTCGGGCGGTGTTCGGCGGTCGACGTCACCGGTCTTCTAGCCATCATCGATCCATTTTTCATTTTCCATTGGTTTTGTCTTGTCTTCCCACACACCTGTTTTCAATCCCATCCATTATCTCTTGTGTATTTAACCCTCTGTTTCCCCTCATGTCTTTGTCAGAGATTGTTTTATGTCAAGTGTTGTTTCTTGGTGTATAGGTGCGCGACGGGTCCTCGTATCCATGTTTATTTTATGTATGTACATTTTCGTGTTTGGAGCATGTTAAGTCTCCATTTAAACTCTGTTTAACTCTCCTGCGCCTGACTTCCCTGCCACCTATACACACGACTCTGACAGGTGCGTTACGTTTATGGTCAAACAAAGCCGAGCTGCTTGGACATAAAGTCACCCAACATCAACGTGAAAGACTGGTGGAGAGCATTCCAAGACATGAAAGCTGTGATAGAAAATCAGGGTTATTCCACCAAATATTGCTTTCTGAACTCATCCTAAGTTAAAACATTAGTATTGTGTTTAAAAATGAATATGAATGTATTTTCTTTGCATTACTGGAGGTGTGACAACACAGCATGTTTTGTTATTTTGACCAGTTGTCATTTTCTGCAAATAAATGCTCTAAATAACAATATTTTTATTTTAAATTTGGGAAAAATGTTGTCAGTAGTTCAAAGAATAAAAGAAACATGTTCAATATACGCAAACACATACCTATAAATAGCAAAACCAGAGAAACTGATCATTTTTGCAGTGGCCTCTTAAGTTTTTCCAGAGCTGTATATGTGCATCAAATCAAATGTATTTTTCACATACATCATAAACAACTATAACACCAGCCTTCGCTTTGGCTCCACCTCCTGTCCAGCTCAGGCGTTCGGCATTGCCGGCCTTCTAGCTGCTGCCGAACCTTCTGCTGGCAAACGCCCTTCACTCATCAACCCCGGACTTGTCTCGTCATCATTATACACACCTGGTTCCAATCCCCACTCTATCGCTGTATATATACTCCCTCTGCCATTTGTCTTTATCGGTCATTGTAAATGTTACTTGTTTTCCTGAGAGGAATCTCTCCTACTACTTCCTGAGTACCTTATTATTTTGCACTTTGGGTTTCATCCCGCTTTTATATATGGTGCTTTAATAAATTCAGTAGTTCTAACCTGCGACTGCCTCTTCCCTACTACTCTCTACACTTGTGACAACAACAGGTGTAGACTAACAGTGCAATGCTGGATGATCTTCATAGATAAACGAGAGGGGTTGAGGGTAGCTGAAGGATGGGACTAAAAACAAACAAAGAAAATGAATATTAAAAAATATATATTTTTTAGGGGCTTCCTCTGACATCGCCTGGTATAGAGGTCCTGTCACTGGGAGCTCGGCCCCAGTGATGTACTGGGCTATACCCACTACCCTCTGTAGCGCCTTACAGTCGGATTCCAAGCTGTTGCCATACAGTCAATATTTTCTCGATGGTGCAGCTGTAGAAGTGTGTGTGTGTGTTTGTGTGCGCGTGTGTGTGTGTGTGTGTTTGTGTGAACGTGTGCGTGTGCGTGTGTGTGTGTGTGCGTGTGTGCGCGTGTGCATGTGCGTGTGCGTGTGTGTGTGCGCGCGTGCACGTGTGCGTGCATGTGTGTGTGTGTGCGTGTGCGTGTGTGCGCGTGTGTGCGCGTGTGTGTGTGTGTGTGTGTATACAACATGTTGTGGATACATAGTGCAACAACATAATGGCAAGTGGAGAAAGAGGAGAACAGCTGCTGTCTGTTCATTTATAGTGAGAAGTAGTTCTCCTTTAGGGAGGGACGTCTGCTTTATGTACAGCTGAGCAGCTGTTGCTGGACCTGAGGCTGTACATTACTCTGTGTGTGTGTGTGTGTGTGTGTGTGTGTGTGTGTGTGTGTGTGTGTGTGTGTGTGTGTGTGTGTGTGTGTGTGTGTGTGTGTGTGTGTGTGTGTGTGTGTGTGCGTGTGTGTGCGTGTGTGTGTGTGAGGACAGTCTGGATCCTCTGTCATCCATTCCCCTGATGCCATCATGTTTCCATACAGCAATAGATCTTCCTACAGGCTACTGACTACACACAACACACTAACAAGATGCCAGGAGGCAACTAAGCACACACACACACACACACACACACACACACACACACACACACACACACACACACACACACACACACACACACACACACACACACACACACACATACACACATACACACAGCAACACACAGCAAGTTGAACAGATTATTCTATGATATATTCTATGATTATATATAACACAATTAACAGGGTTGGACATCTCTATCAGAAGTAAGTTATGATATGTAGATCTCTGTTTCTCCTGACTGAATGAGAAATCTACCAAATCTTCCTGATTGCCTGCTGAGGGAGAACACATGAATATTCCAGTCCCTCATCAACAGTATGCTGGATCCAATCTATGCAGAAAAGCAACTGTTTGCTAATGTGTGTGGTCTCGCAAACAAGCCGTGACAGTCGCCTAATGAATTTCTCATGTCGGAAGTTGAGCAGCAAAGTAACACATATAAATAAATAAGTTGGAGAGAGAGACAACGTTTACAGGATCCTAATTATTTCCTGGAAGTTCCAATCTGAGTAATGTTCATTTCCTCCTAATATTCATCAACAACAGTGTCTGAGCTGTACTGCTTGTCATTTGATAGCTGCAGGGAAAGAGATTTGGAAGGGGACAAGGCAGAAAAAGACCTGTAACAAGGAGGGAGGGAGGCAGGGAGGGAGGATGGAGGTAGGGAGGGAGGGAGGCCAAAAACGTCTGATTCCTGGAGAAGAACACATACAAGTTCAGCACTATACTCTCTATGTTAAAATTCCTATTGGGGTTTAGGAATGGGGTGAGAGGGAACAGACAGATGGGGTAACAGTGGGGTGGGGCAATTATATAAGTCGTTGAGAAACACATAGTGACTACCCCACAGGAAGCTGGTGAGGGGAAGATCGATCATAATAATGGTTGGATTGGAGTGAATGGAATGGTATCAAACACAAAAATCTTTCCATTGATTCCAAAATCATTCCGTACTATGAGCCTGTGCTCCCCAATTAAGGTGTGTCCAGCCTTATGTGGCCTGCACCCTCATTAAAACCTTCCCACACTGAGACACACACACACACACACACAAACACTCTCCTGTGTGAAGCCTTCTTCAGGTGGCTTCAAGGCAACACTGCAGTGTCTCAACCTATAGGGGTTGTTCACTCCATCTCTACACCTATCCTTATCTCCCCCTATCCTTAACTCCCCCTATCCTTCTCTCTACATCTCTCGTTCTCTCCTCTCCACCCTCTCCTTCTCTCCCCATTTCCCCCTCTCCATCTCTCCCCTATCCTTCTCTCCCACACTCATTTTCTCCCCTTCTCCCCTTCTCCCCCTCTCCTTATTCTCTTCTATCCCCTTCGCCCCCTCTCCATCTCCCCACATCTCCTTCAATTCCCCTCTCCTTCTCTCCCCCTCTCCACATCTCCTTCAATTCCCCTCTCCTTCTCTCCCCCTCTCCACATCTCCTTCAATTCCCCTCTCCTTCTCTCCCCCTCTCCACATCTCCTTCAATTCCCCTCTCCTTCTCTTCCCCTCTCCCCCTCTCCACCTCACCACATCTCCTTCAATTCCCCTCTCCTTCTCTTCCCCTCTCCCCCTCTCTACCTCCCCACATCTCATTCTCTCTCCTCTCATTATTTCCCACACTCCTCCTCTCCCCCTCTCATTCACCCCTTCTCTGCCCCTCTACCCATCTCCTTCTATCCCCCTCACCCCATATCCTCCTCTCCCCCTCTCCCCCTCTCATTCTCTCCCCCTATCCCCTTCTCATTCTCCCCCCCACTACCCCTCTCCACATATCCTACTCTCCTTCTCTCCTTCTATCCCCCTCTCATTCTCTCCTTCTCTCCCCTCTCCCCCTTTCATTCTCTCCATCTCTCCCCTCTCCCCCTCTCATTCTCTCCCCCTCTCCTTCTCTGCTACTCTCCCCCTCTCCATCTCTACCATTCTCCACATCTCGTTCCCTACACATATCAATCTCTCCCACTCTCCTTATCTCCCCCTCTTCTTCTCTCACCCTCTCCATCTCTGTTTCTCTCCCCTTCCTCTTCTCTCCCGCTCTCCTTCTCTCAATCACTCCCTTTCTCCTTCTCTCCTTCTCTACTTCCCTCCCCCTCTCTTTCTCTCCCCTTCTCTCTCCTCTCCTTCTCTCCCCCTCTCCTTCTCTCCCCCTACCTTTCTCTCCTTCTCTCCACATCTCCTTGTCTCCATCTCCCCTCCTCTCCTCTCCTCTCCCCCTCTCCTTCTCTCCCCTCTCCAACTCTCCCCATCTCCCCATCTCACTACCTCCTTCTCTCTCCTGTCCTTCTCTGCTTCTCTCTCCCTCTCCTTCTCTCCCCCTCTCCACATCTCCTTCGCTACACATATCCTACTCTCCCTCTCTCCTTATCTCCCCCTCTCCTTCTTTCCACCTCTCTACTTCTCTCCATCACTCCCTCTCTCCTTCTCTCCCCCTCTCCTTCTCTCGCACTCTCCCACTCCTTATCTCCCCCTCTCACCTCCCAATCTCCCCATCATTCTCTCCTTCTCTCACCTTCTCTCCACATCTCCTTCTCTCCCACTCTCCTTCTCTCCTGTTCTCTCCCCCCTCCTTCTCCACCCCTCCCCTTCTCCAACCCTCTCCACTTCTCTATACTTCACTCCATCACTCCCTCTGTCCTTATCTCCCCCTCTCACCTCCCCATCCTTCTCTCCTTCTCTCACCTTCTCCTTCTCTCCCCATCTCCATCTCTCCCCCTCTTCTTCTGTCCACATCTCCTTCTCTCCACATCTCCTTCTCTCCCACTCTCATTCTCTCCTTCTCTCCTGTTCTCTCCCCCTCTCCTTCTCCACCCCTCTCCCCTTCTCCTTCTCTCTCCCTCTCCTTCTCTACCACCATCATCCTCTCTTTCTCTCCCCCTCACCCCTTCTCATTCTCTCCCACTCTCCTTCTCTCCACATCTCCTTCTTTCCTTCTATACCCTCTCCTACAATCCTTCTCTCCCCCTCTCCTTCTCTCCAACTCTCCCCCTCCCCCCTCTCCTTCTCTCAATCTCTCCCCTCCTCCTTCTCTCCCCCTCTCCATCTTTGCTTATCTACCACTCTCCTTCTCTCCAATTATCTCCCCTCTCCTTATCCCCCCTCTCCCTCTCCTTCTCTCAATCTCTCCCCTTCTCCCCCCTCTCCTTCTCTCCTTCTCTAAGCCTCTCCTTCTCTCAATCACTCCCTTTCTCCTTCTCTCCCCCTCTCCTTCTCTCCCCCTCTCTCCCTCTCCTTCTCTTCCCTACCTTTCTCTCCCCCTCTCCACATCTCCATCTCTCCTCGTCTCCTCTCCCCCCTCCTTCTCGCCCCTCTCCCACTGCCCTTCTCTCCCCCTCTCCAAATCTCCCCATCTCCCCCTCTCACTATCTCCTCTCCCCATACCTTCTCTGCTTCTCTCCCCCTCTCTTTCTCTCCCATTCTCCACATCTCCTTCACTCCCCCTCTCATTCCCTCCATCTCCCCTTCTCTCCTCTCCCCCATCTCCTTCTCTCCCCCTTTCCCCCTCTCCTTCTCTCCCCATCTCCTTCTCTACACATACCCTTATCTCCCCCTCTCCCCTTCGCATTCTCTCCCACTCTCCACATCTCCTTCTTTCCTTCTATACCCTCTCCTACAATCCTTCTCTCCCCATCTCCTTCTCTCCAACTCTCCCCCTCTCCAGCTCTCATTCACTCCCCCTCTCCTTCTCTCCCCCTCTCAATCTCTCCCCTTCTCCTTCTCTCCTTCTCTGCTTCTCTCCCCCTCTCATTCTCTCCCATTCTCCACATCTCCTTCTCGACACATCTCCTTCTCTCCCCCTCTAATTCCCTCCATCTCCCCTTCTCTCCTCTCCTCCTCTCCTTCTCTCCCCATCTCCTTATCCCCCCCTCTCCTTCTTTCCACCTCTCTACTTCTCTCCATCACTCCCTCTCTCCTTCTCTCCCCCTATCGTCCTCTCCTTCTATCCCCCTCTCTCCTTCTCATTCTCTCCCACTCTCCTACTCTCCACATCTCCTTCTTTCCTTCTACACCCTCTCCTATAATCCTTCTCTTCCCCTCTCCTTCTCTCCAACTCTCCTTCTCTCATTCACTCCCTCTCTCCGTCTCTCCTTCTCTCCCACACTCCTTTTCTCAATCTCTCCCCTTCTCCTTCTCTCCCCTCTCCTTCTCCGCTTCTCTCCCCTCTCCTTCTTTCCAATTATCTCCTTCTCCCCCCTCTCCCCACCTTCTTTCAATCTCTCCCCTTCTCCTTCTCTCCCCTTCTCCCTTTCTCCTTCTCTACGCCTCTCTTTCTCTCAGTCACTCCCTTTCACCTTCTCTCCCCTCTCCTTCTCTGCCCCTTCCTTTCTCTATTTCTCTCCCCATCTCCTTCACTCCACATCTCCTTCTCTCCCACTCTAATTCTCTCCCCCTCTCCACATCTCCTTCTCTCCACATCTCGTTCTATCCACCTCTCATTCTCTCCCCCTCTCCTCCTCTCCTTCTCTCCCCAACTCATCTTCTCCCACTCTCCCCATCCTCCTCTCCTTCTCTCCCCTTCTCCTTCACTCAGCATCTCCATTGTTCCCCCTCTACTTCTCACGACATCTACTTCTCTCCACATCTCCTTCTCTCCCACCCTCCTTCTCTCCCTCTCTCCTCCTCTCCCTCTCTCCTCCTCTCCTTCTCTCCCCCTCTCACCTTCTCCCACTCTCCCCCATCCTCCTCTCCTTCTCTCCTGTTCTCTCTTCCCTTCTCCTTCTCTCCCCATCTCCTTCTATCCTGTTCTCTCTCCCCTTCTCCTTCTCTCCCTATCTCCATCTCTCCCACTCTCCTTCTCTCCACATCTTCTTTCCCACTCTCCTCTCCTTCTCTTCCGTTCTCTCCACCTCTCATTCTCTCCCCCTCTCCTTCTCTCCACATCTCCTTATCTCCTTCTCTCCCTATCTCCATCTCTCCCACTCTCCTTCTCTCCACATCTTCTTTCCCACTCTCCTCTCCTTCTCTTCCGTTCTCTCCACCTCTCATTCTCTCCCCCTCTCCTTCTCTCCACATCTCCTTATCTCCTTCTCTCCTACAATCTTTCTCTCCCCATCTCCTTCTCTCCACCTCTCCTTCTTTCCACCTGTCCCCCTCTCCTTCTCTCCTTCTCTCCCCCAATCATCCTCTCCTTCTTTCCCCCTCTACTTCTCTGCTTCTCTCCCCCTCTCCCCTCCTCCTTCTCTCCTTTTCTCCCCCTCGTTCTCTCGTTTTCTCCTTCTTTCCCCCTCTCCTTCTCTCCTTCTCTCCTCCTCTATCTCTCTCCTCTCCCCTCTCTGTATCTCCTTCTCCCCCCCTCTCCATCTCTCCATCTCTACTTCTCTCCTTCTTGCCCATTATCTTTCTCTCCCCCTCTCCTTCTCTCCATCTCTCCCCTCTCCGTCTCTCCCATTCTCTTTCTCTCCCCCTCTCCATCTCTCCCCCTCTCCACATCTCCAGCTCTCCCCCTTCATCCTCTCAATCTCTCCCCTTCTCCCTCTCTCCCCCTCTCACCTTCTCCCACTCTCCCCCATCCTCCTCTCCTTCTCTCTCCCTCTCCACTTCTCCTTCTCTCGACATCTCCTTCTCTCCCCCTCTCCTTCTCTCTACCTAGATCATAATAACACAAGGTACTGCAACAGAGACACCACTACATAGATCATAATAACACAAGGTACTGCAACAGAGACACCACTACATAGATCATAATAACACAAGGTACTGCAACAGAGACACCACTACATAGATCATAATAACACAAGGTACTGCAACAGAGACACCACTACATAGATCATAATAACACAAGGTACTGCAACAGAGACACCACTACATAGATCATAATAACACAAGGTACTGCAACAGAGACACCACTACATAGATCATAATAACACAAGGTACTGCAACAGAGACACCACTACATAGATCATAATAACACAAGGTACTGCAACAGAGACACCACTACATAGATCATAATAACACAAGGTACTGCAACAGAGACACCACTACATAGATCATAATAACACAAGGTACTGCAACAGAGACACCACTACATAGATCATAATAACACAAGGTACTGCAACAGAGACACCACTACATAGATCATAATAACACAAGGTACTGCAACAGAGACACCACTACATAGATCATAATAACACAAGGTACTGCAACAGAGACACCACTACATAGATCATAATAACACAAGGTATTGCAACAGAGAGAACACCACCACTACCTTTCAGCATGACCCTCCTGCGTCATTACAGCCGTGTTGACCAATGAATGCATTATAAGGCAACATTTTTCATTGATGTTCTGCGAAGCTGATCTCAGGAGTCATTCTGGCATGTGGTGATGCTGTATAACACTTCAAAAATCTCTATCTTTCTCTCTCTATATATTTATCTCTTTCTCTCTCTCTCTCTCTCTCTCTCTGTCTTTCTCTCTGTATCTTAGACTAGTATTTTGTAGTATTTTTGTAGTACAAAATTTAGTTTTTTTCTACTGTATTATTGACTGTATGTTTGTTTTACTCCATGTGTAACTCTGTGTTGTTGTATGTGTCGAACTGCTTTGCTTTATCTTGGCCAGGTCGCAATTGTAAATGAGAACTTGTTCTCAACTTGCCTACCTGGTTAAATAAAGGTGAAATAAAATAAAAATAAATAAAAATCCATCTCCCTTTTTCATTTTCATCTCCATCTTTCCCGATCCCGCCCTCGCTTTGTCATTTGATCTGTCACTCTGTCTCTCTCTCTCTCTGTCTCTATGTCTCTCTCTCTGTCTCTCTGTCTCTCTGTCTCTCTCTCTGTCGCTCTATCTGTCGGTCTGTCTCTCTCTCTCTCTGTCTCTCTCTCTGTCGCTCTCTCTGTCGGTCTGTCTCTCTCTCTGTCTCTCTCTCTGTCGCTCTCTCTGTCGGTCTGTCTCTCTCTCTCTCTGTCTCGAATCAATTCAATTTCAATTCAATTTAACCTGTTTGGGCTCAAGGGGCAGTATTGAGTAGCCAGATAAAAGGTGCCCATTTCAAAAAGGCCTCGTACTCAATTCTTGCTCGTACAATATGCATATTATTATTACTATTGGATAGAAAACACTCTCTAGTTTCTAAAACCGTTTGAATTATATCTGTGGGTGAAACAGAACTGGACTTAGAGCAATTTTCCTATGTGTATGTCAGAATGCAGAATTTTGCTGGCTGTTCTGAGACCTGTGTATTAATTTGCCTGTCCTCTATTGGTTGAGATGCACTGCATACGCCTTCCACTGGGTGTCAGCGAATAGGGAGAGTTGAAATGAAGTTTCTACGTAGTTCCCAAAGGTTATAAATTGCTTGGAACCGAAGTGTCCCATCTTTCCACTCTTCGCTCTGACGCAGGGAGGGTCTTGGCATGTCATTTTAGAAGCTCCCGTTTTAGCTCCTAGATATATCCGGCTCTGTTTTTATTCGATATAGGTGTTGAAGACATCGTAATGTTGTTATTTTAAACCGAATTATATCAGTTTGTCAGTATATTGCGATTTTCGGGTATTTATTTTCGTGACGTTGTAGGAAGTTGGGTATCTCTGGCCCACATGGCTATTGTTTACTGCTAATTGCAACGTTGAAGACGACGTTCTCCAACCTAGCAACGATTCTTTTGGACAAAGGACACCTTTCCCAAGATTCTGATGGGAGTTCATCGAAAAGTAAGAACTATTTATGCTGATAATTCATTGTTCTGTTGAAAAATGTCAAATGCATAAGACGCCATTTCCTGCAGTGTAGCCTTGCGTTATCGCAGCCTGTATTGCGCAGTAAGGTTAATTTTAAAAATGTAATTCAGCGATTGCATTAAGAACTAATTTGTCTTTCAATTGCTGTCCAACCTGTATTTTTTTAGTCAAGTTTATGAATAGTTTTCGATAAGAATAGGTGCCTTTACAAGATGGCGCCGGACAGATTGCTTGACGTTATGGACACTATTCTCATTGTATAAGCACGATTTGTGCCGCTAAATATGCACATTTTCGAACAAACTCTATATGCATTGTGTAATATGATGTTACAGGACTGTCATCTGAAGAATTCTGAGAAGGTTAGTGAACCAATTAATATATTTTGGTGGTTTATACGTTATCGCTATTTTTGCCTTGAATCAATGCTGTTGTTATGTTTGCTATTGTGCTAAGCTAATATAACGCTATATTGTGTTTTCGCTGTAAAACACTTGATAAATCGGAAATATTGTCTGGAATCACAAGATGCCTGTCTTTCAATTGCTGTACACTATGTATTTTTCAGAAATGTTTTATGATGAGTATTTAGTTATTTGGCGTTGGTGTCTGTAATTTTTCTGTCTGCTTTCGGTGCAATTTCTGACTGTAGCTGCAATATAAACTATGATTTATACCTGAAATATGCACATTTTTCTAACAAAACATATGCTATACAATAAATATGTTATCAGACTGTCATCTGATGAAGTTGTTTCTTGGTTAGTGGCTATTTATATCTTTATTTGGTCGAATTTGTGATAGCTACTGATGGAGTAAAAAACTGATGGAGTAAAAATAGTGGTGTCTTTTGCTAACGTGGTTAGCTAATAGATTTACATATTGTGTCTTCCCTGTAAAACATTTTAAAAATCGGACATGTTGGCTTGATTCACAAGATGTGTACCTTTCATCTGGTGTCTTGGACTTGTTAATGTGTGAAAGTTAAATATTTAAAAAAAATATCTTTTGAATTTCGCGCCCTGCACTTTGAGCTGGCTGTTGTCATAAGTGTACCGACGTCGGGCTTGCACGCCAAACAGGTTAAGGGGCTTTATTGGCATGGGAAACATATGTTAACATTGCCAAAGCAAGTGAAATAGATAATAAACAAAAGTGAAATAAACAATAAAACATGAACAGTAAACATTACACTCACAGAAGTTCCAAAACAATAAAGACATTTCAAATGTCAAATTATGTGCAAAAAGTTAAAGTCCAAAAGGGAAAATAAATAAGTATAAATATGGGTTGTATTTACAATGGTGTTTGTTCTTCACTGGTTGCCCTTTTCTTGTGGCAACAGGTCACAAATATTGCTGCTGTGATGGCACACTGTGTTATTTCACACAGTAGATATGAAAATGTATCAACATTTGTGGATCTGTGTAATCTGAGGGAAAAATGTGTCTCCAATATGGTCATACATTTGGCAGGAGGTTAGGAAGTGCAGCTCAGTTTTCATCTCATTTTGTGGGCAGTGTACACATAGCCTGTCTTCTCTTAAGAGCCAGGTCTGCCTATGGCGGCCTGCCATGCCATACCATACTATACCATACCATAATATGCTATACCATACCATACCATACCATACCAAACCATGTCATGTCTTACCATGCCGTACTATACCATAATATACTATACCATACTATACTATAAAATACCATACCATATTATAACATAATATAGTACACTATACTATGCCATAAAATGCCATACCATACTATACTATACAATAATTTACTAAACCATAATATACCATATTATACCATACCATAATATACTCTACAACACTATACTATACTATAACATACCATACTATACTATACAATAATATACTAAACCACAATATACTGTACCATACTATAAAATACCATACCATATTATACCATACCATAATATACTCTACAACACTACACTATACTATAACATACCATACTATACTTAAACAATAAAGCACAAGGTGGTGTGGTATTTGGCCAATATACCACGGCTAAGGGCTGTTCTTACACGCGACGTAACACGGAGTGCCCTTAGCCGTGGTATATTGGCCATATACCACAAACCCCAAGGTGTCTTATTGCTATTATTAACTGGTTGTCAACGTAATTACAGCAGTAAAACTAATTGTTTTGTCAACCCCCTGGTACACTGTCTGATATACTACGGCTGTCAGCCAATCAGCATTCCGGGTTTGAACCACCCAGTGTATAATATACCATATTAAACTATACCATTCCAAACCACAACACACTATACCATGAAATAGTCTGCTATACCATACTATAATATACGATACTATATAATAATATACTATACAATACTATGCTATACAATGCAAAAGCATACCATACCATAACATACTATACTGATACCATACTATGATATACTATAATATACCATACTATACTATATCATATTATACTATACCCCACTATACTATACCTTACTAGACCTTACTATCATAATATGCATACTATACCACACCATACTATGCCATAGTATAAAATACCATACTATACCACATTATAATGTACCATACTATACGATGCCACATTATACTATACCCCACTATACTATACCATGCGTATCTATACTATACCATTCCATACAACACCACAGTATTATATACCATACCATACTATCCATAATATACTATACCATACTTTACCAGCCTAGTTGGTTTAGCAAAGGGAAAAGACTTGAACCATCCCGATAGCCATGATTGGCTGAGATAATGGATGGGCTGGATATTTTGAGAGATGACATCGGATTGGTCTGCCATCTAGCACACTTCTGTCTATAACATGAGCTGCTCAGTATGTGTAGATAATCCTTTCTAAAGTGGCTTTTTTGAACGATATCACGAAGAACTGCAAAAGTGTAGCTAATAATCTCCACTTTCTGGAGGACCTAGTTTTTAAAAATCTGTTTAAAGACCGGTAGAAGCAGAGAATGATAGCTAAGAAGAAGGAGAAAATCCTGGCGTTTAATTGCAAATATGTGGAGGGAGTCGAAAAGAGAACACACAGAAGAACGTTGTATAAACGCCTGTCTCCGGATTATATCTTCAAACTAAGGGCAACCATGGCATCCGTGACAGCGAGGGAGAAGTGTCCATCCATGTATATGGGTAAGAGAGTCTAGCTAGCTATATATTTAGATATTATGCTTTATAAATTTAGTCAGAAAGTCATTTTCATTACAAGTTAAAGCATACCCACAGCTACTCGCCCAAACCTTCCCCATTTCTCCTTCTCCCAAATCCAGTCAGCTGATGTTCTGAAAGAGCTGCAAAATCTGGACCCCTACAAATCAGCCGGGCTAGATAATCTGGACCCTTTCTTTCTATAATTATCTGCTGAAATTGTTGCCACCCCTATTACTAGCCTGTTCAACCTCTCTTTCGTGTCGTCTGAGATTCCCAAAGATTGGAAAGCAGCTGCGGTCATCCCCCTCTTCAAAGTGGGGAACACTCTTGACCCAAACTGCTACAGACCTATATCTATCCTACCCTGCCTTTCTAAGGTCTTCGAAAGCCAAGTCAACAAACAGATATCCGACCATTTCGAATCCCACCATACCTTCTCCGCTATGCAATCTGGTTTCAGAGCTGGTCATGGGTGCACCTCAGCCACGCTAAAGGTCCTAAATTATATCTTAACCGCCATCGATAATAAACAATACTGTGCAGCCGTATTCATTGACCTGGCCAAGGCTTTCGACTCTGTCAATCACCACATCCTCATCGGCAGACTCGACAGCCTTGGTTTCTCAAATGATTGCCTCGCCTGGTTCACCAACTACTTCTCTGATAGAGTTCAGTGTGTCAAATCGGAGGGTCTGTTGTCCGGGCCTCTGGCAGTCTCTATGGGGGTGCCACAGGGTTCAATTCTTGGACCGACTCTCTTCTCTGTATACATCAATGATGTTGCTCTTGCTGCTGGTGAGTCTCTGATCCACCTCTACGCAGACGACACCATTCTGTATACTTCTGGCCCTTCTTTGGACACTGTGTTAACTACCCTCCTGGCGAGCTTCAATGCCATACAACTCTCCTTCCGTGGCCTCCAATTGCTCTTAAATACAAGTAAAACTAAATGCATGCTCTTCAACCGATCGCTGCCTGCACCTGCCCGCCTGTCCAACATCACTACTCTGGACGGCTCTGACTTAGAATATGTGGACAACTACAAATACCTAGGTGTCTGGTTAGACTGTAAACTCTCCTTCCAGACTCACATCAAACATCTCCAATCCAAAGTTAAATCTAGAATTGGCTTCCTATTCCGCAACAAAGCATCCTTCACTCATGCTGCCAAACATACCCTTGTAAAACTGACCATCCTACCAATCCTCGACTTCGGTGATGTCATTTACAAAATAGCCTCTAATACCCTACTCAATAAATTGGACGCAGTCTATCACAGTGCCATCCGTTTTGTCACCAAAGCCCCATATACCACCCACCACTGCGACCTGTACACTCTCGTTGGCTGGCCCTCGCTTCATACTCGTCGCCAAACCCACTGGCTCCAGGTCATCTACAAGACCCTGCTAGGTAAAGTCCCCCCTTATCTCAGCTCGTTGGTCACCATAGCAGCACCCACCTGTAGCACGCGCTCCAGCAGGTATATCTCTCTGGTCACCCCCAAAACCAACTCTTCCTTTGGCCGCCTCTCCTTCCAGTTCTCTGCTGCCAATGACTGGAACGAACTACAAAAATCTCTGAAACTGGAAACACTTATCTCCCCCACTAGCTTTAAGCACCAGCTGTCAGAGCAGCTCATAGATTACTGCACCTGTACATAGCCCATCTATAATTTAGCCCAAACAACTACCTCTTTCCCTACTGTATTTATTTTGCTCCTTTGCATCCCATTATTTCTATCTCTACTTTGCACATTCTTCCACTGCAAATCAACCATTCCAGTGTTTTACTTGCTATATTGTATTTACTTCAACACCATGGCCTTTTTTTTGCCTTCACCTTCCTTATCTCACCTCACTTGCTCACATTGTATATAGACTTATTCTTCTACTGTATTATTGACTGTATGTTTGTTTTACTCCATGTGTAACTCTGTGTTGTTGTATGTGTCGAACTGCTTTGCTTTATCTTGGCCAGGTCGCAATTGTATATGAGAACGTGTTCTCAACTTGCCTACCTGGTTAAATAAAGGTGAAATAAAATTAAAAAAAAAAAAAAATACCGTTAGCTAACGAGCTAACTTTAGCTGGCTGGCTCACTAGCTATTGTTACGCCTAAGATCTTTGTAGAAATATTACTTGTATCTCAGAGCCATTTGCATTGATAGGTATAACCCAATGTTAGCTAGCTAGCAACAGTGGCTTGCGAAAGTATTCACCCCCTTGGCATTTTTTCTATTTTGTTGCCTTACAAACTGGAATTAACATGGATTTTGGGGAGTTTTTATAATTTGATTTACACAACATGCCTACCACTTGCTGTCATGCCCTGACCTTAGTTCCTTTTTTATGTCTCTATTTTGGTTTGGTCGGGGCCTGAGTTGGGGTGGGCATTCTATGTTTTTTTTCTATGTTTTCTATTTCTATGTGTTTGACCTGGTATGGTTCCCAATCAGAGGCAGCTGTCTATCGTTGTCTCTGATTGAGAACCATACTTAGGTAGCCTTTTCCCACCTGTGGTTTGTGGGTAGTTGTTTTGTGTTGCTGCACCTTACAGGACTGTTTCGTTTTGTTCACTCTCTTTGTTGTTTTTGTTATTTCAGTGTTCAGTTATTTATTAAATTAACATGAACACTTACAATGCTGCGTTTTGGTGGGATCTTTCCTGTTCCTCAGATGAAGAAGATCGTTACACTTGCCTACCACAATATTTTTTATTGTGAAACAAACAAGAAATAAGACAAAAAAACTGAAAACTTGAGCGTGCATAACTATTAATGCCACGGAAGTCAATACTTTGTAGAGCTATTTTTTCTAGCCACGGGATTTTTGCCCATTCTTCAAGGCAAAACTGCTCCAGCTCTTTCAAGCTGGATGGGTTCCGCTGGTGTACAGCAATCTTTAAGTCATACCACAGATTCTCAATTTGATTGAGGTCTGTGCTTTGACTAGGCCATTCCAAGATATTTAAATGTTTCCTCTTAAACCACTCAAGTGTTGCTTTAGCAGTATGCTTAGGGTCATTGTCCTGCTGGAAGGTGAACCTCCATCCCAGTCTCAAATCTCTGGAAGACTGAAACAGGTTTCCATCAAGAATTTCCCTGTATTTAGCGCCATCCATCGTTCCTTCAATTCTGACCAGTTTCCCAGTCCCTGCGATGAAAAACATCCCCACAGCAAAATACTGCCACCACTATGCTTCACTGTGGGGATCGTGTTCTCGGGGTGATGAGAGGTGTTGGGTTTGCGCGGGATATAGCGTTTTCCTTGATGGCCAAAAGCTCAATTTTTGTCTCATCTGACCAGAATACCTTCTTCCATATGTTTGAGGAGTCTCCCACATGCCTTTTGGCGGACACCAAATGTGTTTGCTTAGATATTTCTTTAACTTCTCTAGGATAGGGGGCAGAGTTTTCACTTTGGGAAAAATAGCGTGCCCAATTTCAACTTCCTTCTACTCATCCCCAGAATATAAGATATGCATATTATTAGTAGATTTGGATAGAAAACACTCTGAAGTTTCTAAAACTGTTTGAATCATATTTGTAAGTATAACAGAACTTATGTAGCAGGCAAAACCCAGAGGAATAACCATTAAAAAAAAATGTTTTTTTAAAGTCACTGTCTGTTCAATGAGTTTTCATTAGAAAGCCAGATTTCTAATCACTGTGGTCTCAGTTCCTACTGCTTCCACTGGATGTCACCAGTCTTAGGAAATAGGTTGAGGTTATTCATTTGTGCAATGAAGAAGAAGGCCATCAGGAAGTAGAGTAACGTCATGTGTACTGTTTGAGAGTAGCGCAAGACTAACAAATGTAGCGTTTGTTTGTTGATCTCCTGTATTGAAAACAGATAGACCCGTCTTCAATTTGATCGATTATTAACGTTTACAAATACCTTAAGTTGTATTACAAAAGTACTTTGAAATGTTTTGGCAAAGTTTAGAGGTAATTTTTGACATATTTTGTAGTGACTTTGCGCAAATTGGAAGCTGTTTTTTTCTGGATCAACGGCGCCAAATAAATGGACAATTTGGATATATATGGACGGAATTAATCGAACAAAAGGACCATTTGTGATGTTTATGGGACATATTGGAGTGCCAACAAAAGAATCTCGTCAAAGGTAATGCATGTTTTATATTTTATATCTGCGTTTTGAGTAGCGCCGGCATGGTTGAAATATGCTACACTCTCTTTGTTGACATTGTGCTATCATCAGATAATAGCATCTTATGCTTTCGCCGAAAAGCCTTTTTGAAATCTGACATGTTGGCTGGATTCACAACGAGTGTAGCTTTAATTTGGAATCTTATATGTGTGATTTAATGAAAGTTTGATTTTATATAATTTTTTGGAATTTGGCGCTCTACATTTTCCCTGGCTATTGGCCAGGTGGGACGCTACCGTCCCGCTATCCCAGAGAGGTTAAGCCATGGCTTTTTTCTGGCCACTCTTCCGTAAAGCCCAGCTCTGTGGAGTGTACGGCTTAAAGTGGTCCTATGGACAGATACTCCTATCTCCACTGTGGAGCTTTGCAGCACCTTCAGGGTCATCTTTGGTCTCTTTGTTGCCTCTCTGATTAATGCCCCCCTTGCCTGGCTTGTGAGTTTTGGTGGGTGGCCCTCTCTTGGCAGGTTTGCTGTGGTGCCATATTCTTTCCATTTCAAAAAAATGGATTTAATGGTGCTTCGTGGGATGTTCAAAGTTTCAGATATTTTTTTATAACCCAATCCTGATCTGTACTTCTCCACAACTTTGTCCCTGACTTGTTTGGAAAGATCCTTGGTCTTCATGGTGCCGCTTGCTTGGTGGCGTCCCTTGCTTAGTGGTGTTGCAGACTCTGGGGCTTTTCAAAACAGGTGTATATATACTGAGATCATATGACAGATCATGTGACACAGATTGCACATAGGTGAACTTTATTTAAATAATTTTATGACTTCGGGAGGTAATTGGTTGCACCAGATCTAATGTAGGGGCTTCATAGCAAAGGGGTTGAATACATATGCACACAGCACTTTTCCATATTACATTTTTTTTTAATTTCTTGAAACACGTTATTTTTTTCATTTCGCTATTTTGTGTATGTCCATTACATGAAATCCAAATAAAAATCTATTTAAATTACAGGTTGTAATGCAACAAAATAGGAAAAACACCAAGGGGGATGACGCCGGAGCAGAAGGCAGATGTTTTACGTGCCCCCAACCGATTGTCTTTATTTGTTTGTTTATCTGCGTTGTTCGTTAACTTATTTTTTTACTATTTTTGTACATAATGTTGCCGCTACCGGCTCTTATGACCGAAAATAACTTCTAGACATCAGTACTGTGATTACTCACCATGGACTAGCATAATCCTTTTTCTTCTTTCACGACTCTGACGAGCCTGAGGTGGAGGATATACGACTCCCTCGGGAACAGGCCCCGACCCCAGTGATCTGCTTGAAGAGGAGGCGGAGAAAGAGAGGCCGGAGTCGAAGGCGATTGGAAAAAAAAAAACACTCCCCTCATTTCTGCTAGCAAACATGCAATCTTTGGACAATAAATATACGAGTTATTGGGAAGATTAAACTACCAACGGGACATTAAAAACTGTAACATCTTATGCTTCACAGAGTCGTGGCTGAACGACGACAATATCAACATACAGCTGGCTGGTTATACAATGTACCGGCAGAATAGAACAGCGGCCTCTGGTAAGACAAGGGGCGCCGGTCTTTGTATTTTTGTAAATAACAGCTGGTGCACGATATCTAAGGTGGTCTCGAGCTATTGCTCACCTGAGGCAGAGATTCTCATGATAACCTGCGGACCACACTACCTACCGATAGAGTTTTCATCTATATTCTTTGTAGCTGTTTACATACCACCACAGTCAGAGGCACTAAGACAGCATTGAATGAGCTGTATTCCGCCATAAGCAAACAAGAAAACATTCACCCGGAGGCGGCGCTCCTAGTAATCGGGGACTTTAATGCTGGGAAACTTAAATCCACTTTCTATCAGCATGTTAAATGTGCAACCAGAGGGAAAATAACTCTGGACCACCTGTACTACACACACAGAGATGCACAGAAAGCTCTCCCTCGCCCTCCATTTGGCAAATCTGACCATAATTCCATCCTCCTGATTCCTGCTTACAAGCAAAAATTAAAGCAGGAAGCAGCAGTGACTAGATCAATAAAAATAGTGATCAGATGAAGCAGGTGCTAAGTTACAGGACTGTTTTGTTAGCACAGACTGGAGTATGTTCCGGGATTCCTCCAATGGCATTGAGGAGTACACCACGTGTCATTGGCTTCATCAATAAGTGCATCGATGACGTTGTACCCACAGTGACCGTATGTACATACCAGATCAATGATATCGCTCCCTTCACACAGACTCACTCCAGATAAATGAAATCACGTCTCCCTTCACACAGACTCACTCCAGATAAATGAAATCACGTCTCCCTTCACACAGACTCACTCCAGATAAATGAAATCACGTCTCCCTTCACACAGACTCACTCCAGATCAATGAAATCGCCCCACATTGAAGGATTTTTCCCTTCGGATGATTCCGTCCCCTGATATGATGGTTATGAGAAATCGAATCTAGAATCCTGGGTCCTGGCTGTTTGCAGCTTCTCGCTGCCCATGTGTGTGTGTTCAGCTCCTTGTTCCCCGTGTAGCAATATGGGCCTGAATAGCAGAGAAGAATTGTTATCAACAAGACTGAACATGGAAATCGGTGTGTTGATACCAAAAATCCATAAAATTCACAATTGTTTGGGTTGATATGACATCTGAAAATAGAGTTTACGTCCTTAATAGTATAATGGGAAAGAGGAAGAGAGAGAAAGAGACAGAGAGATAGACAGAGAGGGCGAGAGAATGATCGATATTGAGAGAAAGAGTGAGACAGAGAAAGAAAGATTAAGCTGGCCATAAATCACCACCTCCCTCTCTCCTACCCTCCTTCCCTGTAACTCTCCCTCTACCTGCGTCATCTTGACACGTGCTCCCAGTCCCTCATCAGGTGACAGGGCCACATTTGTCATCCTAATATAGATGCTGCCTCAGGCCTGAGATGAATGTACTCCACACTCATTCCCATGTGGAACCTTTGCACAAACATGGCAGGAGCAGCACAGCGGCCCACCACCTCCCTTCCTCCTAAAACAGCAGACGAGGTCATCCGTCTCCGAGAGAGTACAGCTATTATCATTCAGACTTCTAGCAGTACAAAGCAGTGTGTGTGTGTGTGTGTGTGTGTGTGTGTGTGTGTGTGTGTGTGTGTGTGTGTGTGTGTGTGTGTGTGTGTGTGTGTGTGTGTGTGTGTGTGTGTGTGTGTGTGTGTGTGTGTGTGTGTGTGTGTGTGTGTGCGCCAATACGATTCACAAGGGGTCATGTAGCTACAGTACATGTCATCATGGCCTAATCAGCCGTGCTATCATTCAGTACAGAGTGTGAAAGATAAAAAGGCACCAAATTGAGTGTTCTGGGTCATGTTCATTACCCATCAAACCAGAAAATAACCCTGACAGAAAAAGGGTGGCACTACCTGAACCTGTCTAATAAGAAACACTCAATTTCCCTTAAGATCACGACCCAGGTCTGAAATGAACTAGATGTTGGTAATAGTGAGAAAAGGAGAAGAGATGTCCTCAGAGATATTCAACAGCTACTAGTGTGACACAATAGGAATAAAGAGGGTTCACACTGTGCTGTACGTCTCACACCTCTCCATTTAATAAAGGACTGCCAGGATGTTTGTACCAGCCTTAGTTCACACCATCATGACGAGTTGGACAAAAGGTGGTATTGTTCCTGTGTGGCTCAGTTGGTAGTGCATGGCGCTTGCAACGCCAGATTGTGGGTTCAATTCCCAAGGAGGACCAGTATGAAAAAGTATCCACTCACTACTGGAAGGTGCTCTGGAAAAGAGCATCTGCTAAATGACTAAAATGTAAGGAGAAAAAGTGAGAATAGGCTTTCTGTAAAAATAGGTCTGATGTCATTCCATGTGCACTGAACCTGCGTGCAACCTAGTTCTCACATGTTGGACAGGCCTAACACTATCTATAAGACTGTTGTGAGCCTTACTTACAGCTAATGAAGACTGTAAAGACTATAGAGACAGTAAAGACCCAAATACTTTAAAGACCATAAAGACAGTAAAGCATGTAGAGACTATAAAAACTGTAAAGACTATAAGGATTGTAAAGACTATAGAGACTGCAATGACTATAGAAACTGTAAAGACTATATAAACTGTAAAGATTATAGAGACTGTAAAGATTATAGAGACTGTAAAGACTTCAAAGACTATAAAGACTGTAAAGACCATAAAAACTAAAGAGACTGTAAAGACTATAAAGCCTATAGAGACTATAAAGACTGTAAGACTATAAATTAATTCTAATCAATAGGTATTTCATAGGGAAAGTTCATACTTTCTCTTTTGACAAAGTCTCATATCTCCCTCTCTTTCTCTCTCTCTGTGTTGTGGTGTGTTGTGTTGTCTTCCATTGCATTGTGTTTTTATCCAGTTTGTGGGGTTGTGTTGCATTGTGTTGTAGTGTGTTGTGTTCCATTGTGTAGTGTTGTGTTGCGTTGTGTTGTGATGCGTGTTGTGTTCCGTTGTGTTGTGTAGTGTTGTGTACTGAGCGAAGGTTGAGGAGAGATAAGCTCCATAAACATCAGCAAAGCCTAGCAGTGACTGGATACTGAACTGTTAACGAGACAGCCTTCAGGGAGGTGAGGGCTCTGGGAGTGTGGTGCCAGGAAAATAACAGCAGTGGGAGCATCCCCCTATCCACATCGACGGGAACGCAGTGGAGAAGGTGGAAAGCTTCAAGTTCCTCTGCATACACGTCCCTGACAAACTGAAATGGTCCATTCAAACAGACAGTGTGGTGAAGAAGGCACAACAGCTCTTCTTCAACCTCATGAGGCTGAAGAAATTTGGCTTGGCACCTAAAACCCTCACAAACTTTTACAGACGCACAACTGACAGCATCCTACCGGGTAGTATCACCGCTTGGTACAGCCACTGCACAGCCCGCAACCGCAGGGCTCTCCAGAGGGTGGTGCAGTCTGCCCAACGAATCACCGGGTGTAAACTACCTGCCCTCCAGGACACCTACAGCACCCACTCATCAAGGACAACAACCACCCGAGCCACTGCCTGTTCACCCCGGTATCATCTTGAAGGCGAGGTCAGTACAGGTGCATCAAAGCTGGAACCAAGAGACTGAAAAATTGTTTCTATCTCAAGGCCATCAGACTGTTAAATAGCCATCACTAGCACATACAGGCTGCTGCCTATATACAGTTGAAGTCGGAAGTTTACATATACTTAGGTTGGAGTCATTAAAACTAGTTTTTCAACCACTCCACAAATTTCTTGTTAACAAACTATAGTTTTGGCAAGTCGGTTAGGACATCTACTTTGTGCATGACACAAGTAATTTTTCCAACAATTGTTTACAGACAGATTATTTCACTTATAATTCACTGTATCACAATTCCAGTGGGTCAGAAGTTTACATACGCTAAGTTGACTGTGCCTTTAAACAGCTTGGAAAACTCCAGAAAATGACGTCATGGCTTTAGAAGCTTCTGATAGGCTAATTGACATATTTTGAATCAATTGGAGGTGTACCTGTGGATGTATTTCAAGGCCTACCTTCAAACTCAGTGCCTCTTTGCTAGACATCATGGGAAAATCAAAAGAAATCTGCCAAGACCTCAGAAAAAATTGTAGACCTCCACAAGTCTGGTTCATCCTTGGGAGCAATTTCCAAACGCCTGAAGGTACCACGTTCATCTGTACAAACAATAGTACGCAAGTATATACACCATGGAACCACGCAGCCGTCATACCGCTCAGGAAGGAGACGCGTTCTGTCTCCTAGAAATGAACGTACTTTGGTGCGAAAAGTACAAATCAATCCCAGAACAACAGCAAAGGACCTTGTGAAGATGCTGGAGGAAACAGGAACAAAAGTATCTATATCCAGAGAAAAACGAGTCCTATATTGACATAACCTGAAAGGCCGCTCAGCAAGGAAGAAGCCACTGCTCCAAAACCGCCGTAAAAAAGCCAAACTACGTTTTGCAACTGCACATGGGGACAAAGATCGTACTTTTTGGAGAAATGTCCTCTGGTCTGATGAAACAAAAATAGAACTGTTTGGCCATAATGACCATTATTACAATTGGAGGAAAAAGGGGGATGTTTGAAAGCCGAAGAACACCATCCCAACCGTGAAGCATGGGAGTGGCAGCATCATGTTGTGGGGTTCTTTGTTGCAGGAGGGACTGGTGCACTTCACATAATAGATGGCATCATGAGGCAGGAAAATTATGTGGATATATTGAAGCAACATCTCAAGACATCAGTCAGGAAGATAAAGCTTGGTCGCAAATGGGTCTTCCAAATGGACAATGACCCCAAACATACTTCCAAAGTTGTGGCAAAATGGCTTAAGGACAACAAAGTCAAGGAATTGGAGTGGCCATCAGAAAGCCCTGACATCAATCCTATAGACATTTTGTGGGCAGAACTGAAAAAGCGTGTGCGAGCATGACAGGATGAGGGTAGGACACTATAACACAGAGGACATGATGAGGGTAGAACACTGTAACACAGACAACAGGATGAGGGTATAACCCTATAACAGGAGTTCTACTAACCTGACTCAGTTCCACCAGCTCTGTCAGGAAGAATGAGCCAAAATTCAACCAACTTATTGTGGGAAGCTTGTGGAAGGCTACCCAAAATGTTTGACACAAGTTAAACAATTTAAAGGCAATGCTACCAAATACTAATTGAGTGTATGTAAACTTCTGACCCACTGGGAATGTGATGAAAGAAATAAACGCTGAAATAAATCATTCTCTCTACTATTATTCTGACATTTCACATTTTTATAAAGTGGTGATCCTAACTGACCTAAGACAGGGAATTCTTACTCTGATTAAATGTCAGGAATTGTGAAAAAATGTAGTTTAAATGTATTTGGCTAAGGTGTATGTTAACTTTCGACTTCAACTGTACATAGACTTGAAATCACTGGCCACTTTAATAAATTGAACACTAGTCACTTTAATAATGTTTATATATCTTGCATTACTCATCTCATATGTGTATACTGTATTCTATAGTATTAACTGTATCTTAGTCTATGCCGTTCTGACATTGCACATTCATATATTTATATATTCTTAATTACATTACATTACTTAAATGTGTGTGCATTGGGTATATGTTGTGAAAGAGAAACACAAGCATTTTGCTACACCCGCAGTAACATCTGCTAAAAATGCATTTGACCAATAACATTTTATTTTATTTGAACACAGGGAGGAAAGAGGAGGGGAGGACAGAGGAGGACAGAGGTGGACATAGGAAGGGAGGACCAAGGAGGGGAAGACAGAGGGAGGGAGAAAAGAGGAGAGGATGACAGAGGAGGGGAGGACAGAGGAAATGAGAACAGAGGAGGACAGAGGAGGGGAGGACAGAGGAAATGAGAACAGAGGAGGACAGAGGAGGGGAGGACAGAGGAAGGAAGAACAGAGGACGGGAGAACAGAGTAAGGGAGGACAGAGGAAGGGAGGATAAAGGAAGGGAGAACAGAGGAAGGGGCAACAGTGGAGGGGAGGTAATATCGGAGGGGCGGATGCCAGCACAGTGGCTGCTCATGGCTGGCCAGTAGCACATCCTTTGCCTGTTGGGGAGGGATGCTCAACTAATGTTACCACTGCTGTTATAGCTCTACAGGGGCTGTTTACTGCTTCGCGGAGGACGGGATGAAGGTAGAACACAGAGAACAGGATGAGGTAGAACACTATGACACAGAAGACAAGACAGGGGTAGAACACTATACACTATAACACAGAGGCCAGGCTGAGGGTAAAATACTATAACACAGAAGACAGGATGAGGGTAGAACACTATAACACAGAGGACATGATGCGGGTAGAACAATATAATACAGATGACAGGATGAGGGTAGAACACTATAATACAGAGTACAGGATGAGGGTAGGACACTATAACACAGAGGACATGATGAGGGTAGGACATTACAACACAGAGGACATGATGAGGGTAGAACACTATAACACAGAAAACAGGATGAGGGGATAACCCTATAACACAGAGGACATGATGAGGGTAGAACACTATAACACAGATGACAGGATGAGGGTAGAACACTATAATACAGAGTACAGGATGAGGGTAGGACACTATAACACAGAGGACATGATGAGGGTAGAACACAATAACACAGAAAACAGGATGAGGGTATAACCCTATAACACAGAGGACATGATGAGGGTAGTACACTATAACACAGATGACAGGATGAGGGTAGAACACTATAATACCGAGTACAGGATGAGGGTAGGACACTATAACACAGAGGACATGATGAGGGTAGAACACTATAACACAGAAAACAGGATGAGGGTATAACCCTATAACACAGAGGACATGATGAGGGTAGTACACTATAACACAGATGACAGGATGAGGGTAGAACACTATAATACAGAGTACAGGATGAGGGTAGGACACTATAACACAGAGGACATGATGAGGGTAGAACACTATAACACAGAAAACAGGATGAGGGTATAACCCTATAACACAGAGGACATGATGAGGGTAGTACACTATAACACAGATGACAGGATGAGGGTAGAACTCTATAACACAGAGAATATGATGAGGGTAGGACACTATAACAACAAATTAACTTTTTAGTCAGAAGAAGATTAGTCAACTAGGAATAGTCCTGGTACATGATAAGTCTGAGAAACCGGCTACATGAGAGGAGGTGGGGAGGGTGGTCTCCACCTCTAAGGGATAATGCACAATTAGAGAGAGGAGGAGGGGAGGGTGGTCTCCACCTCTAAGGAATAATGCCCAATTAGAGAGAGGAGGAGGGGAGGGTGGCATCTACCTCTAAGGGATAATGCCCAATTAGAGAGAGGAGGAGGGGAGGGTGGTCTCTACCTCTAAGGGATAATGCCCAATTAGAGAGAGGAGGAGGGGAGGGTGGTCTCTACCTCTAAGGGATAATGCCCAATTAGAGAGAGGAGGAGGGGAGGGTAGTCTCCACCACTAAGGGATAATGTCCAAATAGAGAGAGAAGTAAGGGAGGGTGGTCTCCACCTCTAAGGGATAATGTCCAAATAGAGAGAGAAGTAGGGGAGGGTGGTCTCCACCTTTAAGGGATAATGTCCAAATAGAGAGAGAAGTAGGGGAGGGTGGTCTCCACCTCTAAGGGATAATGTCACAATAGAGAGAGAAGTAGGGGCGGGTGGTCTCCACCTCTAAGGGACAATGTCCAAATAGAGAGAGAAGTAGGGGAGGGTGGTCTCCACCTCTAAGGGATAATGTCCAAATAGATAGAGAAGTAGGGGAGGGTGGTCTCCACCTCTAAGGGATAATGTCCAAATAGAGAGATAAGTAGGGGAGGGTGGTCTCCACCTCTAAGGGATAATGTCCAAATAGAGAGAGAAGTAGGGGAGGGTGGTCTCCACCTCTAAGGTATAATGTCCAAATAGAGAGAGAAGTAGGGGAGGGGGGTCTCCAGCTCTAAGGGATAATGTCCAAATAGAGAGATAAGTAGGGGAGGGTGGTCTCCACCTCTAAGGGATAATGTCCAAATAGAGAGAGAAGTAGGGGAGGGTGGTCTCCACCTCTAAGGGATAATGTCCAAATAGAGAGATAAGTAGGGGAGGGTGGTCTCCACCTCTAAGGGATAATGTCCAAATAGAGAGAGAAGTAGGGGAGGGTGGTCTCCACCTCTAAGGGATAATGTCCAAATAGAGAGATAAGTTGTGGAGGGTGGTCTCCACCTCTAAGGGATAATGTCCAAATAGAGAGAGAAGTAGGGGAGGGTGGTCTCCACCTCTAAGGGATAATGTCCAAATAGAGAGAGAAGTAGGGGAGGGTGGTCTCCACCTCTAAGGTATAATGTCCAAATAGAGAGAGAAGTAGGGGAGGGTGGTCTCCACCTCTAAGGGATAATGTCCAAATAGAGAGATAAGTAGGGGAGGGTGGTCTCCACCTCTAAGGGATAATTTCCAAATAGAGAGAGAAGTAGGGGAGGGTGGTCTCCACCTCTAAGGGATAATGTCCAAATAGAGAGATAAGTAGGGGGGGGTGGTCTTCACCTCTAAGGGATAATGTCCAAATAGAGAGATAAGTAGGGGAGGGTGGTCTCCACCTCTAAGGGATAATGTCCAAATAGAGAGAGAAGTAGGGGAGGGTGGTCTCCACCTCTAAGGGATAATGTCCAAATAGAGAGAGAAGTAGGGGAGGGTGGTCTCCACCTCTAAGGGAATGACATATACATTCGTTGAACTCCTGGTGGGACTTAGAGGGAAATAATCTTTAGTGTTCAATAGTGATGCTAACAACGTGTTGCTAATGCGTTATTTCAGTATTGCGGTAGACACTATGTTAAAAGAGGAAGACAGAGGACTTAACGACTGAATGAGTTTTTTCAGTATTGCGGTAGACACTATGTTAAAAGAGGAAGACAGAGGACTTAACGACTGAATTAGTTATTCAGTATATCAGTGGACACTACACTATGAAACATGTGGTAGACAGAAGACTTATAGAGTGAATAAGTTATTCATTATAGCGGTGGACACTACACTATGAAACATGAGGTAGACAGAAGACTTATAGGGTGAATTAGTTATTCAGTATATCAGTGGACACTACACTATGAAACATGAGGTAGACAGAGGACTTACAGAGTGAATGAGTTATTCAATATAGCAGTGGGTATATGTACACTATGTAAACATGAGGTAGACAGAGGACTTACAGAGTGAATGAGTTATTCAATATAGCGGTGGGTATATGTACACAGGGAGGAGGACAGGTTATGTGTGTGTTTAGTACAGAACAGTTAGAGTAGACTGTATGCAATGTGTGTGTGTGTGTGTGTGTGTGTGTGTGTGTGTGCTTGTGTGTATGCGTACAGTATGTATGGATGTGTGTACGTGCATGTATACGTACAGTATGTGTGTGTGTACATGTATGGCTGTGTGCGTTCCAGCCTGCGTGCATGTTTGTGAGAGTATCACTGTAGACGTACTCTGAAGGGCATGTTCAACAGCTGATGATGAGGGAGAACGAGGTGATGGATTTGGCCTGTCGCTAGGAGTGTCCGCCTTGGGCCCCGGGCCACCACGGGTCTACCACATCACTTCCCCTCCATTTGTCAATTTGGACCGCCTTAGTCATGGGACGGCACTCCCACCAGCACCACTATCTCTGAACATGTGTGTGTGTGTGTGTGTGTGTGTGTGTGTAGCACAACCACTATCATCCCCAACCTGGGACCAGGGTCAAGAGGTCAGAGGTGGGAGGTCACTGGGATGTCACACAGCAGAAAAGACAGTGTCCATGGAGTTGCTGACTGTCTGACAACTAATAAAGGACACAGTCACACTGGCTTTTCCTGAATGATTTCTAAGGTAGGCTCAGCTTTGTGCTGTACATCTCTTTCACTCTTTTTATAGTGCATTTCTGAATTCATTTCTGCAGTATTAGTATTCTTGCAACATGATTCTGTTGAAATGCAATTTCATTTGAACAATTTCTAATTGAATACTCACTTTATATGTACATAATGTATTCTGGACATAGCTCATCCATATAACTACTGCTGTACATACTGTATTCTGAACATAACTCATCCTATAAAACTACTGCTGTACATACTGTATACTGGATATAGCTCATCCTATATAACTACTGCTGTACATACTGTATTCTGGACATACTGTAGCTCATACATGTTAGACAAGTACTGCTGGCATTAGTATAGAATAGTATTGCTAGACATTTACTGCAGGTATTAGTATGTATTAGTATTGCGAGACATTTACTTCAGGTATTAGTATGTATTAGCATTGCTAGACATTTACTGCATGTATATAATGCCCGGGGTGTAGTGAAGGAAGAAGTCAGATGCAGGAGACAGAGAGTTCAGAGTAGCACTACTTCTTTATTCACCACACAGGTGAAAACGACGCCACTCAAAACAAATGCCCCAAAACACAGGGGACCTAAACAGTCCCGAAAATAACTCACGTACACGAACAACCGTGACTTACAGGTGTGTACACGAGTACACATAAAACAATCCCGTACACCCAGCAGGCGGGCCGGCTGGATAATAAAGCCCAACTAATTAACCTAACTAAAAACAGGTGTAACTAATAAACAGACAAGGAGGGGGAGGAAAAGATCAGTGGCAGCTAGTAGGCCGGTGACGACGACCGCCGAGCGCCACCCGAACAGGAAGGGGAGCCACCTTCGGTAGGAGTCGTGACAGTGTATTAGTATGTATTAGTATTGCTAGACATTTACTGCTGGTATTAGTATAGTATTAGTATTGTTAGACATTTACTGCTGGTATTAGTATAGTATTAGTATTGTTAGACATTCACTGCTGGTATTAGTATAGTATTAGTATTGTTAGACATTCACTGCTGGCATTAGTATAGTGTTAGTATTGTTAGACATTTGCTGCTGGTATTAATATAGTATTCATATTGTTAGAAATTTTCTGCTGGCATTAGTATAGTATAGTGTTATTAGAAAATTACTGGTGGTATTTGTATTACTATTATAGCCATCTGCTGCAAGTATAAGTATTAGTGTAGTATTGTCAGACATATACTGCTGGTATTAGTATTAGTATGGTATTAGTATAGTACTGTTGAGCCAGAGACACTTAGCTGTACCTGCTATACCATCTGCTAATCTGTGTATGCGACAAATAAACATAGATATTATTTGATGTAATACAATCAAACATCGGACACATTAAATAGGCCTATGTCCTTCGGTTAATGTAGCCTATGATATTGTTATAGTCTGTTCCCATGAGAAAATGAGTATTTCCTTGTTTGGAAAACAGCACAAGTCATATTTGATTCCCCTGATATGCTACAGACAGACAGAGCAAACGAATATAGACTCAAAGATCATTTCCCACCATCAAAACCATTCAAGCTATTCATGTTCCATCTACACACATTGATTCACCTGCGTTGCGGCATGTACATGGTTGCTTTATGTTGTGCGTTTTGATGGGGTTCCGATTCACAAGAACATCCAGATAATTCATTTCAACACATTGGTATTACAGCGCCGACCGCCGGCGAGCTAAATGACAAAATGATGGTTGCATTCCACTACCTGTTTATTGCACTGCTTTTGTCCAGGGCCCATGGCACTAAATAGGGAATAGAGTGCCATTTGGAATGCAAACACTGATTTAGGAGGTTTGATTATTATCCAGCCAGCTTTCACACTGCTGCTGTAATGGGAATTGCTTGTCACACCGCCAACCATGCAGAACAGCCTCCAAAAGCATCCTCAAAGCAGCAAAGCTTCAAAGCAGACAAACAGCATACTTTTTACTAATTTCTACCATTCTGTGTGCTTACTAATTGTGAAAGAGACAGAAACATTGTCAGCGTGCCACAGACAGAGTGGTTGCTGAGGAGATGCTCAATGAAAGCCAAGTGTTCTCTGTCACAGATCAGTGGAGAAGGAAAATAATGAACAAGAGTTTGACTTGTGTTGTACCAGTTCCTAAACCTTCTGAAGTGTATCAAATAAAACAATGTTGACATTTCCTATGTCTAAGAAGGAACAATTAACTCGAGCACTCCAGGCACCTGGAAGCACAATGAGTGTGGTAATTTAGGATAGAGTTTGGGACTGTATGTATCAAGCATGCTGATCTAGGATCCTTTTAGATCACAATTAATAATATTACATCTACAGGAAGGACCTGATCCTAGTTCAGCTATTCTACTCTGAGATGCTTGATGCATACGTGTGTCCCCTGATAACTTCCTCTTTCTAACTCACTGCAGTAATTTGTAGGAGTGTCATGATGTTGCCTGCTTGGGTACTTCAAACCCCATCCCCCTCTCTCTGCCTCTCCCTTTCCTACCACAACCCATGCGGTGATCACAGAGAGATGTCGTAAATTCCTGAGAATCCCCCCACCACAAACAAACAGTATTAAGAGAGAGGGTAAACTTTCAGGACAAAGGAATTCTCTTCCACCTCACAGAACTTGGGGTACGAACATATTTCATATTCCTGCAAAAGTATGAAATATCGGTGGACAGTCCAGCTATGAACCGGTCCATTTGTCACCACGTGGGAAACTCATGTGAGACTGTGGGACCACATTACCATACCGCTGTTTATATAATAACCTCAGATATGAGGTTTACATCTGTGTGTTGTATAAAATGAATGAGTGAGTATGATACTGTTTGTATAATTGTGTAATATGATTTTGAACTGTTTAATGAAGAAAAATACAACTCCCTGTTGTATTTGAACTAAATCCAAGGACCGCCCCTGAGCCAGTTGGGTCAGAGACCATGGGACCACCCCTCTCTGCTATCTGAATAAAAGCCAACTTTAAGAAATTACCATTCAGACCATGTTTATCCTCAATGGGGAGAACGAAGGTTGAATGTAACATTGCTGAAGTTTTAACCATACCACGTGGTTAAAACTCTTATACTAATAAGAACAAGTTTTGATATTGACTACTAGTCTGCAGCTAGGAATTCGGTATCATTGAACGTGAAGAAAGACAACCGCCGAAACATCATTCTATAACGAATGTCACTCTGAACTATCCACAATAGCCAAGACAGAGACCGACGAATCTCCAACAGAAACTAACTTCTCTCCAACGATCAAGACGACACACACCGAGCGTAACTATATATATATTGATTGCAATTGTTCCCGAATGAGTGAGCGTTCATGTGTAAGGATTAGCATGTCAATTGTTATAATTATGGACTCTGTAGTGACTTCTGAATCGACCCCCATCCATCCCTTTTGTCTAACAAGCCGCCATGCCGGTTCAGCCCACTAGGGCATATTGCTCCCATCATTTCATGTAACTATTTTAAGTTTGTTTGTTTATGCATTTCTGTGAATTAATTAGTTAGTAATAAATAAATGATTTAAGACAATTGATGTATGGATGACTCATAGTGAAGACTGGGTTCGTGCAGATAATCAACGATTTACGACGTTTGGAATGAGACTGACGAGGTAGAGTAAATAAATCATTAATTAGAAGACTATTGATCAGATATGAAAATATCTGAAAGGTTATATTGGGAAATTATAACTTTGTAATCTAATAACTTTCCCTGGTGCCCTCGAATTCATAGTTAATTAGTTACGTTTATTACTCAAGTGATAGCGTAATCCCTAATTACAGGAATCTTTTATAAAAACTATAAGTCTTCAATTTAACGATAGCAAAGACACAACATATATGACGCCCCCTGGGAGGAATCTAAAATAGAATTAGACTCTGCTGTGTAATTCCAAATATCAATTGTGCAAACAGAAATTGTACAAACAGACTGCTTTCTATAAAAATTGGTTGCGTGTGTGTATTCCTATTTGAAGAGGCTACATTGCGCCTCCGGTAGCGGTCTTTTAGCGTCAGAGCAGTGAGTGGTAAATTCCAGACTTAGTCCGTTAGGCCAAACGGTACTATGTCTGTCGGTCAATATTAACTTCTAGAGCCAATAAGGTTAGAAATTAGAAGATATTCGTTCGGTGACCGAGCCGAAGTAAATTGTCTGCCTACCACACTAAACCAGTGTGGACTGACTACAGGCAAACCCTATTATGTACCGTGTCGCTCCGGTCAACATAACGCTAGCAAAGTAGGCCGAATGGTTTAACGTGAGACGTCACAAGTAAACCTACTCTCTCCATTTTGAGAGGAAACCCTATCCTACCCTTTCGTGCTTAGAACGTGGTATTTCTGAACAATGTAAGCTAGCACGAGGTGGGAAATCCACGAGATGCATGCTAACATAGAGGGAATTTTTTTTCCACGTTCTGTGTCCGTTTAAATTCCTCCGCCTCGCGCGACAGAAGTCCCGCCCTTTGTACTTCCGTTTGATTTCCGCATCCTGGTGGTAAAGAACCGCAAGTACATCCCTTAAAAGGAGTGGCGAATATCCAAACGTGGATCACGTTTAAATAATCCAGCAATATCAATTGTTTGGGTCTCATTCAATTTATTTATTTAAATTGTCGGACATACCTTTCTAGGTTCTTCCAATTAAATGAGACATCTTAAACTTCTCATATTAACCTAGATTAAGCACTTCTCAGGTTAATTAAAGTTTAATTCACAAATTGCCTATACAGGTTTGATTTATCATTAAATTGATCAATCAGTAAAATTTGGGTTTTTCAAAACCCATTCAGTAATCCAGTATTGACAGAAGCCCCGCCCCAGCGGGAATCCCATGTGGCTTCGGCCTTAGGGGGAAGTGTACCACAGTGTTGAATGTTCCAAACATTTGGTCTACTGGTTACACATATGATATCCAATCAACAGAGATTGTATGGATTATCGTCTCATTCAATTTAATAAATTAAATTGTTGAACATAATTTAATGTTCTTCCAATCAAATGAGACACTTTTAAACTTCTCATATTAACCTAGATGAAGCCACATCTCATGTTAATTAAAGTTTAATACCCAGATAGCCTACACAGGTAGGATTAATCATTGGCATTGATTAATTAATTCAATTTGCTTTTGCAAATTCATTCACGTCCAACTTCCACAGTACTGTCCAGTACTGATAGCTCATTAACGTCTATAAATAGATTAAAACTTGTCTTTGCAGCTTCCAATATATTCCAAAACCAAATTTAGGAAAATTAGGAAAAACATTTTTCCTTTCAAAATGTTCTAATAATGTGCAAGCAATCAGAAGGGGTAGTCCCCACCCGCCCGCTAATTAGTGAACCTCCACCCGCAAATGTATTGATCTCTGACCTCAGCAGCGATACCAACACTAATTATGCCCTTAGTGGAAAAGCAGACAACAGCGCTTTCCAAAATCAACCATCAGGCGCAGGCCTCGTAAAGGTTCTCTCCAGTCTAGCCCTGATGTCTTGCCACCCGAGATTGGCATCTGTCCAATACCGCAGTGCACAGCTGAAGCACGAGCAGGTGATGGTAGACATGGAGGGACAGGTGGAGAGAACCGGGAAACTAATGACAAATGCAGAAAATGGAAAAATTCTGCTAGCTATGGAGCTGCGCTTGAAAACTGAACAATTCAATAAAATTGCAAACACGTATGACGATGAACAAGCACAAGCTCTTCAACAAAATCGTTTTCTACAGGAACAAAATCAAATGCTACTGGAACAACTCGATTTATACAAAACTAAATACGATAATGTCCACGCCAAACTAGATAAATCTGAAGAGTTATCTACAAACAGGAGCGCTCAACTTGATAACATGCATGCAGTTATGTTGAACATTACTCAAAATAACACGGTTCTACTCAAAACGCTGCAGACCAAAGACGATCAGTTAATGAACATAATGACAAAGTTGGATGACAAGTCAGCAGAACTCATTGAAGTCGCTGACCAAATGAATGATGAGAGAACTCAGGTGATGAAGATGGAAATATTGATTTCTAAGCAAGCAGCGGAAATATCATCACTGAATATCTCGCTCCGTACTCGAGACCTCTATCTGGAAACCATGACAGATAAGTTTGAGACCGAAAGGAGCAAGTGTGACACTCACGTGTCCAAAATCAGTACTCTAAGCGCTCAAGTGGACTCTGCAATGCAGCAGAATACCACCCTTAGGTACCATCTGGATGAAGTCCAGAATGGTCACGCTCTACAGCGCGACTACCAATCCAAGCAACCGGAGCCCTGTACTCACAGGAGTAAAGACGATAGGTTTCAGACCTTGCCTCCCTCATGTGTCCCTCAGTCTTCTCCTCTTGGTCATTCGGCACTGAGTAATATTGCACCTCTTGGCCAACAACAACAAGGCTTGGCTTCTTCTCTTGGCCTTTCGGCCCCAATCTCTCCACAGGATGAAGCCAACCCTCTCCGCTCGCTTGGCGCGGAATACCTTGACAAACTCGTCAAGTATTTCCCCACCTTTGACCCCGTTCCAGGTCAGCCAAACGATACTGAGACGTTCCTAACTGACATAGAGGACGCGTTGGAGGGCTACCCGGACGCTACGGGTTCTGACAGGGTTTACCTGTTGAAGCGAACGTCAAATAGACACGTGACAAGGTTCATTCGTCTACAACAGCAACACGTGCTAAATGACTACGCTAAACTTGCCACAGCTTTGAAAGTAGAATTCAGTGGTTCTGCGACTCGCAAACACAATAGCTCACTGGCTAACACCGTTAAACAAGCTCGGAACGAACACCCACAAGCTTACTATCATAGGCTTCGTTCAGCTTCCCTTGGCCTACTCACTGAAACAGGCATGGAAGACCTGTTACCTTTTAAACAAATGTTCCTGTCGAACATGTATCCTACCTTCATTACCTACTTGGGCCCTGCCGCCCACGTTGGCTTGCCTATCTTACAACTCAGAGAGCTTGCAAGCACAGCTTTTGAGGCATCAAAAGTTCACAACGCTAAGAGCCCTGACCACTCGGTTTTGAAGTTTGACCAGGAGCACTCACTCCAGCTAGAGGGTGCATTATCAGGTATTGGAGCGCTGAGAGATGACGCACAACAACAGTTTCTACCACGAAACCATGATTCCAATAACCTCCGCGGTCGAAATAACTGTAAAGTACGTCGCAATCAACATGACTACCGCTACAATCGACCTGTTCGCTACGTTCCTGCACCCAACCCACACAAAGTGTCAGAGCACAAGGGTAACAAAGGGTTGAAGGACAATCAAAACGTAGACCAATGTTCTCCAGCAGTTCCACTACGGGAAGAACTAAAGCGAGAACAATTTGAGAAAAGGGTAAAAGATAAGTCACAAGGACTAGACGGGGAATTACCGGACACCAGGTCCGCAGGAATTAACACCCATAGCAAGGACGTTAAAGTTCAAATTTCTCCCGCTCTCATTCAAGACCCTACCCAGGGCCCGCTTGATCAAGAAATTAGACCCCGGGCTTTGTCTATAGACTCTGATACAAAGGTTGCGAAGAAAAAGGTCAAACGCTTCGTTAAAACTAAGCCCACTCAAAATCTGAAAAGTCGATTTGCTTCCACCTTGAACAGAATTGACACTTCACGTGGTTGCGAACAACCACTCCACTTTGTGGGGAATATGTCCACTAACCACGAATCTAAACGCCCGTACCTGGAAACAGTCCTGGAGGACTGCTTAACTTGTCATGCGCTAATTGATTCGGGTGCGACAATATCACTCATCTCTCAAACATTGTTTGATGATCTCAAAAAGGCTTTGAAGCCAACTAAACGTTGGTTAAAAGTGGAACGATGCGACACTACACTTCGAGGGGTCACTCAGACTACCTCTGCTCTCACATTGAGAGTCATGCTGAAACTACACTTCAAGGACGTATCGCTCATTCACCCTGTGTACGTTACCAGCCTCGAAACCGTACCCCTGCTACTTGGAGCAGACTTGATGGATCGGTTACTCCCATTGATGGATTGGAAAACCAACCAGGTATGGTCACAGGCCACCCTGCCTTCTCCACTGACCACACTGTCGTCCCCTAACGCTAGCTGCAACGCAGTCAGTCACGAGGGATATCTGTCAAAAGCACCCCTTGGGAAAAAGACGTTTAAAAACCTCTTGGGGCAGAATCCGATCCAAGGAGATATTACGATATCTCGACACATTCCATCAGCCAACCTGATTGACCATTCTTTTCATGATTTCGAGCCAACTGTCTCTGTTAATAAGCAACTTCCCTCCTCCGTGCAGTCATGCAATACGGTAGTTGAGATGAACTCCTCTTGCCCTTCAGACATTTCCGCAAGCACTGCGGCCGTCTCAGCAAGAAAAACATCGATGCGCAGAGTATACTCTGCTTCCGATGATACACCTTCCGCTTTGTTGGGGACTGTCAACCCTTACAATGACACTAATGGCGTCAGTCCAGCAACTGACCCGATGATTCCCACTGGTGAAACACTTTGCGATATCACAGACCGATATCCTCGTCTCAGTTCGCAGGTAGTGAAGAGGTTGCCACACGCGGTGGGGACTGACATGCCTCGACAGCCACTGAGCGTTTTGAAGCACAAACACCAGGAGATTTGGTTGAAAGGTTACAGCCATTCTCATAACAACGCGGCCGCTGGCAACTCGTACATCGGGTCCGATCTTTTCGTTTGTACCTCGGATACCAACACCACCCGCTGGTGGGGGGGTCCCGAGACACAAAGGGGGGGAATAGTAGCCCAGACCCATGATGAGCCTCATCGAGGCCGGTGGGGGGGTCAAGACTACGGACAACACCGTACGAGGCCGCCAGAGCATAAATCAAATCTAGTTGTAAACTCCCCTATGAGAACATTGAGGAGCAGACAGGCCCCTAGACGGGGATTATCTTAGAGCACATCTAAAATAGTACTGAGGTGTACCACACTGGTCGTAAAGGAAGTCCAGTGGACTTGTCCACCTCCAAAACAAATGGCAACAATAATCATTCCTTGCCATGTGTAGGTTCAACTACAATACAACTAGTAAAATGCTCCAATCATGTGTTCCGGTAGTATAATATTTCAAAATAAATCGGTAGGATAACTGGTCCCTTTGAGCACCAGTACCAATACCAGCAACAGTCAGTCTAGCTACAATCAGTAAGGAGGTTAGAGACCTAACCAATCAAATTACCCTTGACAATAGCGACATAGGAGTCACTCAGAGTGCAACACAGGGAAGGGAATCTCCAGTGCACTCTTCCAATGGTTAACACACATGCCACTAATAAATAGAATCCTTCATTCAGGAGGAAAATTATTAGAATCATTAACCATGATCACACCACGTACGACGGGTCCAAGACTTATAGTACTTCCGTCGCGAGGTTAGCTCCTCCGTGAAATAGACTTCATACCTATCACCACTACAATAGTGGAAGACACAGTGACTTAGTAAAAACTACTACAGACTCCCTCGACACCAATTCTGACTGACCTCCAGGCATCGACCTGAAAATTACCTGACTACGTCAGACTCATTCTGAACAAGTTGTAATCTGCCAGGATACTTGGTTTTCTTCCCTTGACATGCACGCTTGTTTAAGCATAAACGCACATGCACAACGGAACATCCAATTAGGATTTATGCTAGGATCACTTAAGGGTCCAAGCAAAATACCAGCCTTAGTAAAGTTGAACATTTACTTCTAGGCCTTTGTCTCTACAGCACTCACCAGTTTTCTTCCCAGAAGTCCATAGGTCATCCCTGTAGACTGCCCAAAACTAGTGCCTTACAGCTGTAAAGTTATCATATAGTTATCAACTTAGGATAGTGCCTAAGCAACACACCAAGTAGGAAAACCCTAGATATGGCATTAGAGACAATGCCATGATAGTCATTTTGCCAGAACATTGGACGTATGTAGAGTACATTCCAATTAGATTATTTTTGTGTGAGAACTATATTTTGTATCTTTTTTTGTTTGTTTATGCTTTCATTCCTTTTCGGTTCAGTTCCTTTGACATTTAGGAAGTGATAGAGCCATAAACAACTTCCCCATACAACATTCACTTAGTGCCACAACGCCTCTCATTGGGGAATGAATGTAATTATATATATATTTCATGAGTGTGTGTGCGTTGTTAACATCTGCCTAAGTTACTGCTCAGATCTTCCAGTCTGGACGACAACCAGACGACGGGTCCGGAACGGCGACCCCAAATCCGGACACCCACGGCCCATCCTTGTGGCGGCATGCCCGCTGCCAGAGAGCCTACCAAGGTAAACCACCAAGGGGGGGACCACAACGGCGATCACCAACCAGGACATCCCCTGGCCCTCCCTGGGGTACTTTGCAGCTTCCAGGGAACCTACCAAGGTACATCACTAGAAGGGACCGCAACGGCGATCACCAACCGGACATCAACTGCCATCCTTGTGGTGGACTGCTCCGCTTTCAGAGAAGCCTACCAAGTTCAACCACCAGAGGGGACTGCAACGATGATCAACAAGCAGGACACCACGTGTTCATGATTTTATGTTGATTTGTAACTTGCAGGACAAACAAGATCCAAACCACCAGGGGGGGTATGTCATGATGTTGCCTGCTTGGGTACTTCAAACCCCATCCCCCTCTCTCTGCCTCTCCCTTTCCTACCACAACCCATGCGGTGATCACAGAGAGATGTCGTAAATTCCTGAGAATCCCCCCACCACAAACAAACAGTATTAAGAGAGAGGGTAAACTTTCAGGACAAAGGAATTCTCTTCCACCTCACAGAACTTGGGGTACGAACATATTTCATATTCCTGCAAAAGTATGAAATATCGGTGGACAGTCCAGCTATGAACCGGTCCATTTGTCACCACGTGGGAAACTCATGTGAGACTGTGGGACCACATTACCATACCGCTGTTTATATAATAACCTCAGATATGAGGTTTACATCTGTGTGTTGTATAAAATGAATGAGTGAGTATGATACTGTTTGTATAATTGTGTAATATGATTTTGAACTGTTTAATGAAGAAAAATACAACTCCCTGTTGTATTTGAACTAAATCCAAGGACCGCCCCTGAGCCAGTTGGGTCAGAGACCATGGAACCACCCCTCTCTGCTATCTGAATAAAAGCCAACTTTAAGAAATTACCATTCAGACCATGTTTATCCTCAATGGGGAGAACGAAGGTTGAATGTAACATTGCTGAAGTTTTAACCATACCACGTGGTTAAAACTCTTATACTAATAAGAACAAGTTTTGATATTGACTACTAGTCTGCAGCTAGGAATTTGGTATCATTGAACGTGAAGAAAGACAACCGCCGAAACATCATTCTATAACGAATGTCACTCTGAACTATCCACAATAGCCAAGACAGAGACCGACGAATCTCCAACAGAAACTAACTTCTCTCCAACGATCAAGACGACACACACCGAGCGTAACTATATATATATTGATTGCAATTGTTCCCGAATGAGTGAGCGTTCATGTGTAAGGATTAGCATGTCAATTGTTATAATTATGGACTCTGTAGTGACTTCTGAATCGACCCCCATCCATCCCTTTTGTCTAACAAGCCGCCATGCCGGTTCAGCCCACTAGGGCATATTGCTCCCATCATTTCATGTAACTATTTTAAGTTTGTTTGTTTATGCATTTCTGTGAATTAATTAGTTAGTAATAAATAAATGATTTAAGACAATTGATGTATGGATGACTCATAGTGAAGACTGGGTTCGTGCAGATAATCAACGATTTACGACGTTTGGAATGAGACTGACGAGGTAGAGTAAATAAATCATTAATTAGAAGACTAAGGTTATATTGGGAAATTATAACTTTGTAATCTAATAACTTTCCCTGGTGCCCTCGAATTCATAGTTAATTAGTTACGTTATTACTCAAGTGATAGCGTAATCCCTAATTACAGGAATCTTTTATAAAAACTATAAGTCTTCAATTTAACGATAGCAAAGACACAACAGGAGTATGGAGTGTCACTAGGATATGTGGTTTTCTATCTTCAATAATTTACTCAAGGCCAACAGGCCCCCGATTAAATGTCCTACTGCATTGCAGAGACTAAAGATGTGTGTATGTGTGGGCGCGCGTGGGTGGGTGCATGCGCGTACGTGTGTGTAGACATAACGTCCTCCAAGGTCTCTCAGGGTGAGGAGAGCTAAACTATAGATTTTCTGCTGGTTATTGATATTTGTTCTCTTTGAAAGCTATCGATGATATTCTGGTTGGGCATAGGACCTTTGCACCAGACTACCAGTCTACATTTTTCTCCTCTGTTATTTCACAGAAAAAGAATGAAAACTAAACTATGAAGGTTTAGTATCAGCAACAAGATCTCACGGTTTTACCAATTTGACTTCCGATTCTGACGTTTATCCACGTTTCTCCAAACGTTGTTCTAAACACCCTGGGTTGCTCATCCTGCTGCTGGCTCCTCCTTCATCAATTCCAAATGGTTAAGTTAAATGTAAAGGTTTGGGACAGGGTACAAAACAAAAAACAAAAAAAATGACTGTCTAACCCTGGAATTGAACACACAACTCTCGGAGCCAGAGTTCACTGCACATGTCCATCCACCATCTCCACCCACAACACCCTAGCAAAACCAAAGAGCTCAATGTTGTGGCTGGTCATCGATGGACATCCAATTTCAAAGTGAATCTTGGCTGCGTATCAGATCCTTGTGTGACCCTGTGACTCCAGACTGCCTCATGCAATTGTTCATGAGATAAAGATTGTTCATCATAAAGATTGTTCATGAGGTAAAGACTGTTAATAAGATAAAAATTGTTCATGAGATAAAAATTGTTCATGAGATAAAAATTGTTCATGACATAAAGATTATCCATGAGATGAAGACTGTTCATGAGATAAAGATTGTTCATGAGATAAAGATTGTTCATGAGATAAAGATTGTTCATGAGATAAAGCTTGTTCATGAGATAAAGATTGTTCATGAGATGAAGATTGTTCATGAGATGAAGATTGTTCATAAGTTTCTCTAATATGTCAGAAGAAATGAATGAGTAGGGGTGAAGGTGGCTGAAGTTAGATATTCTATCATTGCAAAGCAGCAATAAGATCCAGGTCACCCTCAGTCTCAGACCAATAGTGCTTGATTCCAAATGTAGGGCACACTTTATCAATACATTTGATTGATTAATTGGTACTTTTAAAGACAGTCTAGGACTATCATTACAGAGGATAATTGTCTGTCAAATTAATTGATTTACTTGTCAAACAGAGCTTCACCAATAGCATATATGAAATGTATTAAAGAATGTTGCAGTCTGAATGACTGCTCATTAGCTTGAAAGGGAGTTCCCTTGAGGCCCAGCGGTTCAAGTGTTAATAAATTACAGAGAATCTGGAGAATTTTATTAACTATAATAATGCTTTATTCGTTTTTATACCATGGCATTGTTGAATATTTGTTTCTGATTGGCTTGAAGGTCATTCTTGAAGCCCACCCTATGGGCCCTCGAGTGACACAGCGGTCTGAGACACAACGGTCTGAGACACAGCGGTCTGAGACACAGCGGTCTGAGATACATCGGTCTGAGACACAGAGGTCTGAGACACAGCGGTCTGAGACACAGCGGTCTGAGATACATCGGTCTGAGACACAGCGGTCTGAGACACAGCGGTCTGAGACACAGCGGTCTGAGACACAGCGGTCTGAGACACAGCGGTCTGAGACACAGAGGTCTGAGACACAGCGGTCTGAGACACAGCGGTCAGACACAGCGGTCTGAGACACAGCGGTCTGAGACACAGCGGTCTGAGACACAGAGGTCTGAGACACAGCGGTCTGAGACACAGAGGTCTGAGACACAGCGGTCTGAGACACAGCGGTCTGAGACACAGCGGTCTGAGACACAGAGGTCTGAGACACAGCGGTCTGAGACACAGAGGTCTGAGACACAGCGGTCTGAGACACAGCGGTCTGAGACACAGCGGTCTGAGACACAGCGGTCTGAGACACATCGGTCTGAGACACAGCGGTCTGAGACACAGCGGTCTGAGATACATCGGCCTGAGACACAGAGGTCTGAGACACAGCGGTCTGAGACACAGCGGTCTGAGACACAGCGGTCTGAGACATCAGACCGTATACCACGGGTGTGACAAAACATTTATTTTTACTTCTCTAATTACGTTGGTAACCAGTTTATAATAGCAATAAAGCACCTCGGGGGTTTGTGATATATGGCCAATATACCACGGCCAAGGTCTGTATACAGGCACTCCGCGTTTTGTTGTGCTTAACAACAGCCCTTAGCCGTGGTAAATTGGCCATATACTACACCTCCTCATGCATTATTGCATAAATAATGCACGGTATATTTACACGGTAGAATTCAATGGATATAGTTCATTCTTACATGTTCTGTGTTTAGCAGCTTTTGCAAGCAAAAGTCGAATTGAAAACATGATTGGTATTGTTGAATTCAATGTTCACGATGGCAAGATACTGTAGCTATTCTATCTAGTCAACTTGCTTGGATGTTGAACACATTTCTACAGGCAAATTAACACATTTCTAGCAGCAAATTTGTTAAATTATAGCATTGGAATAAAAGTGATAATCAACTCAGGGCTCTATGAGTTCTCTGGAAAATAATGCAACTCAGTGGAAGATCAGTTCCGCTAGCGTGTCGTGGAAAACACCTTCCACATTGTTCATTATTTTCATAGAACGCATCGCCCCTCGTTGACAATCCCTTACATAACTATTCAGTAGGGTTTCTATAGGGGGTCTATAACAGATGAAGTAGGTCTCTTCTCAAATCAATTGGTTGTTTTGAAACATGCTGATCATATTTCCCATCTCTACTTCAGGACTGCAGTCAAAATGCCTTCCATGGCCTCTCAAAAACATTAACCGACCAGCCATCTTTATTCCACCGGCAACCAGTATTTTAAAAATGAATCTACCCACTTCACACCTCCATCTCAATTATCATTATCTGTCAACCTTTAAAAAATATATGTAAGTTCCCGCCAACCATTTCTTACTTCAGACTTCAAAAGTAGCAATTTTCACGTGTGAAAGACCTGGTTGACTATGAAATAGCAAAATTGAAATGACAGAGTCGAGTCGCAAATATGGAAACGGATTACCCTCGTCTTCCCTCACATCTCCCTCCCTACTATCAATCTCCAACCCATTTCAGTACCGAAGAGGTAAGGTGAGAAGCAATACATTGTTCCTTAGAACACATAAATGTATACAATATATTATCATGAAAGGTATGATGGGGGACTACAGAAGTCACATAACTGTTCTAAAGAGCAATATATAGTCATATCTCTTCAGTCAACAAAGCTGTGTTAGGGCCTGTCATTCAACCTCAACAGTCTGTCTTCAGTTAGGGCCAGTCATTCAACCTCAACAGTCTGTCTTCAGTTAGGGCCTATCATTCAACCTCAACATTCTGTCTTCAGTTAGGGCCTATCATTCAACCTCAACAGTCTGTCTTCAGTTAGGGCCAGTCATTCAACCTCAACAGTCTGTCTTCAGTTAGGGCCTGTCATTCAACCTCAACAGTCTGTCTTCAGTTAGGGCCTGTCATTCAACCTCAACAGTCTGTCTTCAGTTAGGGCCTGTCTTTCAACCTCAACAGTCTGTCTTCAGTTAGGGCCTATCATTCAACCTCAACAGTCTGTCTTCAGTTAGGGCCTGTCATTCAACCTCAACAGTCTGTCTTCAGTTAGGGCCTGTCTTTCAACCTCAACAGTCTGTCTTCAGTTAGGGCCTATCATTCAACCTCAACAGTCTGTCTTCAGTTAGGGCCAGTCATTCAACCTCAACAGTCTGTCTTCAGTTAGGGCCTGTCATTCAACCTCAACAGTCTGTCTTCAGTTAGGGCCTGTCATTCAACCTCAACAGTCTGTCTTCAGTTAGGGCCTGTCATTCAACCTCCATAGTCTGTCTTCAGTTAGGGCCTGTCATTCAACCTCAACAGTCTGTCTTCAGTTAGGGCCTATCATTCAACCTCAACAGTCTGTCTTCAGTTAGGGCCTGTCATTCAACCTCAACAGTCTGTCTTCAGTTAGGGCCTGTCATTCAACCTCAACAGTCTGTCTTCAGTTAGGGCCTATCATTCAACCTCAACAGTCTGTCTTCAGTTAGGGCCTGTCATTCAACCTCAACAGTCTGTCTTCAGTTAGGGCCTGTCATTCAACCTCAACAGTCTGTCTTCAGTTAGGGCCTGTCATTCAACCTCAACAGTCTGTCTTCAGTTAGGGCCTGTCATTCAACCTCAACAGTCTGTCTTCAGTTAGGGCCTGTCATTCAACCTCAACAGTCTGTCTTCAGTTAGGGCCAGTCATTCAACCTCAACAGTCTGTCTTCAGTTAGGGCCAGTCATTCAACCTCCACAGTCTTCAGTTAGGGCCTTCAGAACATGGTCCTCTGTAACAAAGTTAGTTGAACATGGTCCTCTGTAACAAAGTTAGTTGAACATGGTCCTCTGTAACAAAGTTAGTAGAACATGGTCCTCTGTAACTCTGTTAGTAGAACATGGTCCTCTGTAACTCAGTTAGTAGAACATGGTCCTCTGTAACTCTGTTAGTAGAACATGGTCCTCTGTAACTCTGTTAGTAGAACATGGTCCTCTGTAACAAAGTTAGTAGAACATGGTCCTTTGTAACAAAGTTAGTAGAAAATGGTCCTCTGTAACTCTATTAGTAGAACATGGTCTTCTGTAACAAAGTTAGTAGAACATGGTCCTTTGTAACAAAGTTAGTAGAAAATGGTCCTATGTAAACTCTGTTAGTAGAACATGGTCCTCTGTAACTCAGTTAGTAGAACATGGTCCTCTGTAACTCTGTTAGTAGAACATGGTCCTCTGTAACTACGTTAGTAGAACATGGTCCTCTGTAACTCAGCTAGTAGAACATGGTCCTCTGTAACTCAGTTAGTAGAACATGGTCCTCTGTAACTCAGATAGTAGAACAAGGTCCTCTGTATCTCAGTAGAGCATGGTCCTCTGAAACTCAGTTAGTAGAACATGGTCCTCTGTAACTCAGTCAGTAGAAAATAGTCCTCTGTAACTCAGTTAGTCGAACATTGTCCTCTGTAACTCAGTTAGTAGAACATTGTCATCGGTAACTCAGTTAGTAGAACATGGTCCTCTGAAACTCAGTTAGTAGAACATGGTCCTCTGTAACTCAGTCAGTAGAAAATAGTCCTCTGTAACTCAGTTAGTCGAACATTGTCCTCTGTAACTCAGTTAGTAGAACATTGTCATCGGTAACTCAGTTAGTAGAACATGGTCCTCTGTAACTCAGTTAGTAGAACATGGTCCTCTGTAACTCAGTTAGTAGAACAAGGTCCTCTGTAACTCAGTTAGTAGAACATGGTCCTCTGTAACTCAGTCAGTAGAAAATAGTCCTCTGTAACAAAGTTAGCTGAACATGGTCCTCTGTAACAAAGTTAGTAGAACATGGTCCTCTGTAACAAAGTTAGTAGAACATGGTACTCTGTAACAAAGTTAGTAGAACATGTTCCTCTCTAACTCAGATAGTAGAACATGGTCCTCTGTAACTAAGTTAGTAGAACATGGTCCTCTGTAACTCAGTTCGTAGAGCATGGTTCTCTGTAGCTCAGTTGGTAGAACATGGTCCTCTCTAATTCAGTTGATAGAACATGGTCCTCTGTAACTCAGTTGGTATAACATGGTCCTCTGTAACTCAGTTGGTAGAACATGTTCCTCTGTAACTCAGATAGTAGAACATGGTCCTCTGTAACTAAGTTAGTAGAACATGGTCCTCTGTAACTCAGTTCGTAGAGCATGGTCCTCTGTAGCTCAGTTGGTAGAACATGATCCTCTCTAATTCAGTCGGCGGAACATGGTCCTCTGTAACTCAGTTAGTAGAACATGGTCCTCTGTAACTCAGTTAGTAGAACATGGTCTTCTGTTACTCAGTTAGTAGAACATCGTCCTCTGTAGCTCAGTTAGTAGAACATGGTCCTCTGTAACTCAGTTAGTAGAACATGGTCCTCTGTAACTCAGTCAGTAGAAAATAGTCCTCTGTAACTCAGTTAGTCGAACATTGTCCTCTGTAACTCAGTTAGTAGAACATTGTCATCGGTAACTCAGTTAGTAGAACATGGTCCTCTGTAACTCAGTTAGTAGAACATGGTCCTCTGTAACTCAGTTAGTAGAACAAGGTCCTCTGTAACTCAGTTAGTAGAACATGGTCCTCTGTAACTCAGTCAGTAGAAAATAGTCCTCTGTAACAAAGTTAGCTGAACATGGTCCTCTGTAACAAAGTTAGTAGAACATGGTCCTCTGTAACAAAGTTAGTAGAACATGGTACTCTGTAACAAAGTTAGTAGAACATGTTCCTCTCTAACTCAGATAGTAGAACATGGTCCTCTGTAACTAAGTTAGTAGAACATGGTCCTCTGTAACTCAGTTCGTAGAGCATGGTTCTCTGTAGCTCAGTTGGTAGAACATGGTCCTCTCTAATTCAGTTGATAGAACATGGTCCTCTGTAACTCAGTTGGTATAACATGGTCCTCTGTAACTCAGTTGGTAGAACATGTTCCTCTGTAACTCAGATAGTAGAACATGGTCCTCTGTAACTAAGTTAGTAGAACATGGTCCTCTGTAACTCAGTTCGTAGAGCATGGTCCTCTGTAGCTCAGTTGGTAGAACATGATCCTCTCTAATTCAGTCGGCGGAACATGGTCCTCTGTAACTCAGTTAGTAGAACATGGTCCTCTGTAACTCAGTTAGTAGAACATGGTCTTCTGTTACTCAGTTAGTAGAACATCGTCCTCTGTAGCTCAGTTAGTAGAACATGGTCCTCTGTAACTCAGTTAGTAGAACATGGTCCTCTGTAACTCAGTTAGTAGAACATGGTCCTCTGTAACTCAGTTAGTAGAACATGGTCCTCTGTAACTCAGATAGTATAACATGGTCCTCTGTCACTCAAGTAGTAGAACATGGTCCTCTGTAACTCAGTTCGTAGAACATGGTCCTCTGTAACTCAGTTAGTGGAGAAGTGTCCTCTGTAACTCAGTTAGTAGATAATTGTCCTCTGTAACTCAGTTAGTAGAACATGGTCCTCTCTAATTCAGTTGGCAGAACATGGTCCTCTGTAACTCTGTTGGTATAACATGGTCCTCTGTAACTCAGTTGTTAGAACATGGTCCTCTGTAACTCAGTTCGTAGAACATGGTCCTCTGTAACTCAGTTAGTAGAACATGGTCCTCTCTAACTCAGATAGTAGAACATGGTCCTCTGTAACTAAGTTAGTAGAACATGGTCCTCTGTCGCTCAGTTAGTAGAATATGGTCCTCTGTATCAAAGTTAGTAGGACATGGTCCTCTGTAACTCAGTTAGTAGAACATGGTCCTCTGTAACTCAGTTGGTAAAACATGGTCCTCTGTAGCTTAGTTAGTAGAACATGGTTCTCTGTCGCTCAGTTAGTAGAACATGGTCCTCCCTAACTCAGTTGGTAAAACATGGTCCTCTGTAATTCAGTTAGTAGAACATGGTCCTCTGTAGCTCAGTTAGTAAAACATGGTATCTATTATGAACTGAAACAGAGACCCACTAAAACAGTCATAATATAACTGAACATGAAACGTATCTATTATGAACTGAAACAGACGTTTCCTAGGTGAGACGACAGCAGTGCCAATGCAGCACCCTTTGTTTCTCTCTGTAAATCTGAAGTTCATCAAATTCCTGTCAGCCCCTCTAGCTCCTCTATCTCAGGGCCTCAGATCATGACACGGTCTGTCACTACAAGCTCCTTTACCTCAGAGCCTCAGATCATGACACGGTCTGTCACTACAAGCTCCTCTACCTCAGGGCCTCAGATCATGACACAGTCTGTCACTACAAGCTCCTCTACCTCAGGGCCTCAGATCATGACACGGTCTGTCACTACACGCTCCTCTACCTCAGGGCCTCAGATCATGACACGGTCTGTCACTACAAGCTCCTCTACCTCAGGGCCTCAGATCATGACACGCTCTGTCACTACAAGCTCCTCTACCTCAGGGCCTCAGATCATGACACAGTCTGTCACTACAAGCTCCTCTACCTCAGGGCCTCAGATCATGACACGGTCTGTCACTACATGCTCCTCTACCTCAGGGCCTCAGATCATGACACGGTCTGTCACTACAAGCTCCTCTACCTCAGGGCCTCAGATCATGACACGGTCTGTCACTACACGCTCCTCTACCTCAGGGCCTCAGATCATGACACGGTCTCTCACTACAAGCCAATTCAACTGGAACCCAACCCTCTAGTGTGTGTGAAGGGGTGAAGGAAATGGGCCCCCCACACCGCACACAAGCACACACACACATTGGCCCGCCTCCATCACCTGTTGGACATGTCTTCCATCCCAAAACACAAGGCCATTACATCCTGAGTAACCTGGGACTTACTGGGAACATAGAGTGCTAATTGTCAGTTTGGATGTAAACAGGTTTGATTTTATTTAACCTTTATTTAACAATTTAAACAATTTGGTGGCAGAGGTGAGAGGTTCACTAGCCTGGTTCAACATATGTTTATGCAGGACGATTTCATAAGGAGAAAGCAGAAACAGTCTGGCCCCGAGGCAAGAGGTTCCTTCTCAGGTCTGCTATGGTCTGCTATGGTCTACTCAGCCACCTGGTTACCTGTCCTCTTGGGTCTGCTATGGTCTACTCAGCCACCTGGTTACGTGTCCTCTTGAGGTGCTATGGTCTACTCAGCCACCTGGCAACCTGTCCTCTTGCGTTGCTATGGTCTACTCAGCCACCTGGTTACGTGTCCTCTTGGGTCTGCTATGGTCTACTCAGCCACCTGGTAACCTGTCCTCATGAGTTGCTATGTTCTACTCAGCCACCTGGTTACGTGTCCTCTTGAGTCTGCTATGGTCTACTCAGCCACCTGGTTAACTGTCCTCTTGGGTCTGCTATGGTCTGCTCAGCCACCTGGTTACCTGTCCTCTTGCACTGCTATGGTCTACTCAGCCACCTGGTTACATGTCCTCTTGAGTTGCTATGGTCTACTCAGCCACCTGGTAACCTGTCCTCTTGGGTCTGCTATGGTCTACTCAGCCACCTGGTTACCTGTCCTCTTGGGTCTGCTATGGTCTACTCAGCCACCTGGTTACCTGTCCTCTTCCATTGCTATGGTCTACTCAGCCACCTGGTTACGTGTCCTCTTGAGGTGCTATGGTCTACTCAGCCACCTGGGAACCTGTCCTCTTGGGTCTGCTATGGTCTACTCAGCCACCTGGTTATGTGTCCTCTTGAGTTGCTATGGTCTACTCAGCCACCTGGTTACCTGTCCTCGTGCATTGCTATGGTCTACTCAGCCACCTGGTAACCTGTCCTCTTGCATTGCTATGGTCTACTCAGCCACCTGGTTACATGTCCTCTTGGGTCTGCTATGGTCTACTCAGCCACCTGGTAACCTGTCCTCTTGGGTCTGCTATGGTCTACTCAGCCACCTGGTAACCTGTCCAACTGGGTCTGCTATGGTCTACTCAGCCACCTGGTAACCTGTCCTCTTGGGTCTGCTATGGTCTACTCAGCCACATGGTAACCTGTCCTCTTGGGTCTGCTATGGTCTACTCAGCCACCTGGTTACCTGTCCTCTTGGGTCTTCTATGGTCTACTCAGCTACCTGGTAACCTGTCCTCTTGGGTCTGCTATGGTCTACTCGGCTACATGGTAACCTGTCCTCTTGGGTCTTCTATGGTCTACTCAGCCACCCGGATACCTGTCCTCATGAGTTGCTATGGTCTACGCAGCCACCTGGTTACCTGTCCTCATGAGTTGCTATGGTCTACTCAGCCACCTGGTAACCTGTCCTCTTGGGTCTGCTATGGTCTACTCAGCCACCTGGTTACCTGTCCTATTGGGTCTGCTATGGTCTACTCAGCCACCTGGTTACCTGTCCTCTTGAGTTGCTATGGTCTACTCAGCCACCTGGTTACCTGTCCTCTTGGGTCTTCTATGGTCTACTCAGCCACCTGGTTACCTGTCCTCTTGCGTTGCTATGGTCTACTCAGCCACCTGGTTACGTGTCCTCTTGGGTCTGCTATGGTCTACTCAGCCACCTCGTAACCTGTCCTCTTGGGTCTGCTATGGTCTATTCAGCTACCTGGTAACCTGTCCTCTTGAGTTGCTATGGTCTACTCAGCCACCTGGTAACCTGTCCTCATGAGTTGCTATGGTCTACTCAGCCACCTGGTTACCTGTCCTCTTGCATTGCTATGGTCTACTCAGCCACCTGGTTACGTGTCCTCTTGGGTCTGCTATGGTCTACTCAGCCACCTCGTAACCTGTCCTCTTGGGTCTGCTATGGTCTGCTCAGCCACCTGGTTACCTGTCCTCTTGCATTGCTATGGTCTACTCAGCCACCTGGTTACATGTCCTCTTGAGTTGCTATGGTCTACTCAGCCACCTGGTAACCTGTCCTCTTGGGTCTGCTATGGTCTACTCAGCCACCTGGTTACGTGTCCTCTTGAGGTGCTATGGTCTACTCAGCCACCTGGGAACCTGTCCTCTTGGGTCTGCTATAGTCTACTCAGCCACCTGGTTATGTGTCCTCTTGAGTTGCTATGGTCTACTCAGCCACCTGGTTACCTGTCCTCGTGCATTGCTATGGTCTACTCAGCCACCTGGTAACCTGTCCTCTTGCATTGCTATGGTCTACTCAGCCACCTGGTTAAATGTCCTCTTGGGTCTGCTATGGTCTACTCAGCCACCTGGTAACCTGTCCTCTTGGGTCTGCTATGGTCTACTCAGCCACCTGGTAACCTGTCCAACTGGGTCTGCTATGGTCTACTCAGCCAACTGGTAACCTGTCCTCTTGGGTCTGCTATGGTCTACTCAGCCACATGGTAACCTGTCCTCTTGGGTCTGCTATGGTCTACTCAGCCACCTGGTTACCTGTCCTCTTGGGTCTTCTATGGTCTACTCAGCTACCTGGTAACCTGTCCTCTTGGGTCTGCTATGGTCTACTCAGCTACCTGGTAACCTGTCCTCTTGGGTCTTCTATGGTCTACTCAGCCACCTGGATACCTGTCCTCATGAGTTGCTATGGTCTACGCAGCCACCTGGTTACCTGTCCTCATGAGTTGCTATGGTCTACTCAGCCACCTGGTAACCTGTCCTCTTGGGTCTGCTATGGTCTACTCAGCCACCTGGTTACGTGTCCTCTTGGGTCTGCTATGGTCTACTCAGCCACCTCGTAGCCTGTCCTCTTGGGTCTGCTATAGTCTATTCAGCTACCTGGTAACCTGTCCTCTTGAGTTGCTATGGTCTACTCAGCCACCTGGTAACCTGTCCTCATGAGTTGCTATGGTCTACCCAGCCACCTGGTTACCTGTCCTCTTGCATTGCTATGGTCTACTCAGCCACCTGGTTTTGTGTCCTCTTGGGTCTGCTATGGTCTACTCAGCCACTTGGTTACCTGTCCTCTTGCATTGCTATGGTCTACTCAGCCACCTGGTTACGTGCCCTCTTGAGTTGCTATGGTCTACTCAGCCACCTGGTTACCTGTCCTCTTGAGTTGCTATGGTCTACTCAGCCACCTGGTTATGTGTCATCTTGGGTCTGCTATGGTCTACTCAGCCACTTGGTTACCTGTCCTCTTGCATTGCTATGGTCTACTCAGCCACCTGGTTATGTGTCCTCTTGAGTTGCTATGGTCTACTCAGCCACCTGGTAACCTGTCCTCTTGCGTTGCTATGGTCTACTCAGCCACCTGGTTATGTGACCTCTTGGGTCTGCTATGGTCTACTCAGCCACCTGGTTACCTGTCCTCTTGCGTTGCTATGGTCTACTCAGCCACCTGGTTACGTGTCCTCTTGGGTCTGCTATGGTCTGCTCAGCCACCTGGTTACCTGTCCTCTTGCATTGCTATGGTCTACTCAGCCACCTGGTTACATGTCCTCTTGAGTTGCTATGGTCTACTCAGCCACCTGGTAACCTGTCCTCTTGGGTCTGCTATGGTCTACTCAGCCACCTGGTTACCTGTCCTCTTGGGTCTGCTATGGTCTACTCAGCCACCTGGTTACCTGTCCTCTTGGGTCTGCTATGGTCTACTCAGCCACCTGGTTACGTGTCCTCTTGAGGTGCTATGGTCTACTCAGCCACCTGGGAACCTGTCCTCTTGGGTCTGCTATGGTCTACTCAGCCACCTGGTTATGTGTCATCTTGGGTCTGCTATGGTCTACTCAGCCACCTGGTTATGTGTCATCTTGGGTCTGCTATGGTCTACTCAGCCACTTGGTTACCTGTCCTCTTGCATTGCTATGGTCTACTCAGCCACCTGGTTATGTGTCCTCTTGAGTTGCTATGGTCTACTCAGCCACCTGGTAACCTGTCCTCTTGCGTTGCTATGGTCTACTCAGCCACCTGGTTACCTGTCCTCTTGGGTCTGCTATGGTCTACTCAGCCACCTGGTTACGTGTCCTCTTGAGGTGCTATGGTCTACTCAGCCACCTGGGAACCTGTCCTCTTGGGTCTGCTATGGTCTACTCAGCCACCTGGTTATGTGTCCTCTTGAGTTGCTATGGTCTACTCAGCCACCTGGTTACCTGTCCTCGTGCATTGCTATGGTCTACTCAGCCACCTGGTAACCTGTCCTCTTGCATTGCTATGGTCTACTCAGCCACCTGGTTAAATGTCCTCTTGGGTCTGCTATGGTCTACTCAGCCACCTGGTAACCTGTCCTCTTGGGTCTGCTATGGTCTACTCAGCCACCTGGTAACCTGTCCAACTGGGTCTGCTATGGTCTACTCAGCCACCTGGTAACCTGTCCTCTTGGGTCTGCTATGGTCTACTCAGCCACCCGGATACCTGTCCTCATGAGTTGCTATGGTCTACGCAGCCACCTGGTTACCTGTCCTCATGAGTTGCCATGGTCTACTCAGCCACCTGGTAACCTGTCCTCTTGGGTCTGCTATGGTCTACTCAGCCACCTGGTCACCTGTCCTATTGGGTCTGCTATGGTCTACTCAGCCACCTGGTTACCTGTCCTCTTGAGTTGCTATGGTCTACTCAGCCACCTGGTTACCTGTCCTCTTGGGTCTTCTATGGTCTACTCA
>NW_024058084.1:0-68545 GCF_016432855.1 Salvelinus namaycush
AATTTTAGCACAGAACACAGAGGGGTCCTTTTTTGGAGACCAAAGGTCGTCTGGCACACTGCTTAGGTCTTGACTGTCTTAAGACAATTGTAAAATAATTTAACAGACATCAATTGTTGTACAACTTCATGGGAACTCTCTGGGCATCACCTTTTACCTCAAATAAACAGTGGATTTCTGCTGTTGTGGGCCTTAAACCGTCTGTCTGACTTTGTTGTTCACACAGGAGAGATACAGGACTACCGTGGATCCTCTGGGGAGCCTCAACAACAACATGATGCTGAAGAGGCAGAGAAGAGTCTCTCCCGATCAGAACACCTCAAGAAACACCCGCAGAGATCCACAGGGAAGAAATCTCACTTCTGCTCTGACTGTGGGAAAGGTTGCAAATCTTCATCAGAACTTAAAATACATCAAAGAATTCACACAAGAGAGAAACCATATAGCTGTGGTCAATGTGGGAAGAGTTTTGCTAAATCCAGCCATCTGACTCAACACCAGAGAACACACACAGGAGAGAAACCTTATAGCTGTGGTCAATGTGGGAAGAGTTTTGCTAAATCCAGCCAGCTGACTGTACACCAGAGAACACACACAGGAGAGAAACCTTATAGCTGTGGTCAATGTGGGAAGAGTTTTTCTTCTTCTGGCTATCTAACTATACACCAGAGAATACATACAGGAGAGAAACCATTTAGCTGTAATCAATGTGGGAAGAGTTTTAGTCAATCTGGCCATCTGACAGTGCACCAGAGAATACACACAGGAGAGACATCTTATAGCTGTGGTCAATGTGGGAAGAGTTTTAGTCAATCTAGCTCTCTGACAGTGCACCAGAGAATACACACAGGAGAGAAACCTTATAGCTGTGGTCAATGTGGGAAGAGTTTTTCTTCTTCTGGCTATCTAACTATACACCAGAGAATACATACAGGAGAGAAACCATTTAGCTGTAATCAATGTGGGAAGAGTTTTAGTCAATCTGGCCATCTGACAGTGCACCAGAGAATTACACACAGGAGAGAAACCGTTTAGCTGTGATCAATGTGGGAAGAGTTTTTCTAAATCCAGCCATCTGACTATACACCATAGAACACACACAGGAGAGAAACCTCTTAGCTGTGACCAGAGATAATCTGATAAAAGATCCCTGATCAAATATCAGAAAATGTATATATGAAAGGAGTTGTTTCATGATATCAATGAATTAATGTCACAATGTAGAATGTTTTAACATTGTAGTAGGAGTGTTTTAATGATGTCACAATGTAGAATGTTTTAACATTGTAGTGGGAGTAGTTAATGATGTCACAATGTAGAATGTTGTAACATTGTAGTAGGAGTAGTTTAATGATGTCACAATGTAGAATGTTTTAACATTGTAGTAGAGTAGTTTAATGATGTCACAATGTAGAATGTTTTAACATTGTAGTAGGAGTATTTCCATGTCTCAATGTAGAATGTTTTAATATATAGTATATTAATATACTCTGCAGTCAGTCAGTCAGAATGTCACAATGTAGAACCCTAAACGTTTGCCCCCTTATCCAATTGATTTCAACATGATATGGATATTAGGCTCATGGGGGAAATCAAGGCTCTGAATTGAAAGAGTACTGTTTATGTGATTTAACACAAAGTGACTAACAAATAAAGATTGTCCTCTAACCAGTGATGTACGCATTATTCCCAGAATCAACTGATTTCAACATAATATCGATGAGTTATGACAAATAAGTGTTGTGTTCCTTTGTTTAGTGACCCCTAAATTTAAATGCATCACTCCAATATGTAGCTGACTGTCTTCTGCAGGTTGTCCCTTATCAGTGAGGTAAAAGATATCTCCCATTTCCATGTTGTTGTTTTTTTGTTAGTTTCAACAGCACGTACAACCGGATTTCCCCCCTAATCGATATCAGTGATTTATTGCTACTTGTCAAAACAACAGGGTTTTTTGGTGCTTGTGCAGTTTTATAAGGAGCTTGTTTAAAAAAATACAATTTATTGTGGCAGATGTTTGTGTATTTACCACATGTTAGGTTTTCAATTTATCCCAAACTGTTTCTGCATATTGGTTATTGATTTGGACACGTTAAAACTGTGTTTTGACATTGGGGCTATACCACCTAGCAAAATGTAATTGAAAAGCCGTTGAAAATAATACTATGCAATCAAATATTTCATATTAACATTTCATGTAACATTTAGTAATGAAAATTATTCATGCAACCACTGACAATTTTTTGGGTACAATTATATTGACATTGTTGCCCTGTTTTAGAATATCAGGGTTCATTCTCATCATGTGCCAAACCAAATGTACTAGAGCATGACATTGGGGACTGGGGCCCGATCCAACAACATGCCTATCTAGTGAACCCTGAGAAGAGAGAGAAGCTCCACAGTGAGGTGGAAAGTTACTACAGATAGTGCAGGAGTTTCCTCTTGAAATCAGACATGTCCGTGTTAAGGACAACTTTGTTGCTGATTGTTTCAAGGGTGGGCAGTCATAGTTTTGCGTTTAGCCATTGAGTTGCCATGGATCACAATTTATTTTGACTGCACGTTTTTCCGTATTGGAGACGAGTTTTGTTTGGGCTCGTTCCAAGGGGACCAGAGTTTTAGAAGCTAGTGAGTTTTAGGAAGATGAGAGTTCTAGAAGCTAGTGAGTTTTAGGATTCTATAGAAAGAAAAAGGAGAAAAAAATAATACGATTGTATATTATTATTTAGAAATACGTGTTTTTTTCTTGTTTTTAATTGTTGACAGCCAGTAGACGCCATGTTTATATTGTAGAAGGTGAAGCATTGTAGTTGATTATAATGTGAAATGGAAGTTGTTTTCTGTTGGTGGTGAGCAAACTTGTCCAACAAAAATGATAGGATTTATTTGTTGTCTAAAGGGGAAGGTGTTACAGGCTTTAGTTTGTCTATTTTTATGTGGTTGGACTTTAGCACTATAGCTCGTTAGCACGTAGGAGGCACTGATTGGTGTCACCTCGTTAGTCAGTATGTGTAACACCAGTTCTTTTGTTTGCCTCTTCTTGGGCAGATTTAGTGGGTCTCATGGTGGGTGACTTTTATGTCCCAGTTGTTGTTACTAGTCAACTTTCAGTGGACACTGAGAGCTAAACTGCAACATTATGTTATAATACTTTTATTGCATCAAATGGTTGTTTTATGCAACAGAATAGAGGGTTCTTAGAACTATAGTGTCTGTGTGTTCTACTGAGGATGGGCCTCTGGGAGATAACACTGACAGGAGATTTACAATGTCTTTTGGGTGATAAAACCTAAAGAGACCACATTCCAGAGCATGAGTTAATGTTTCTGTTCTATATGGTACCAGGGAGAGATGACCCCAGGGCCAGACCCTGGTCTCTACACAAAGAGTACTGTTTTTTACAGCAGATACTGTCTGCTGAGAATTATAAAAATATTTTCATACAAATCTTAATCTTGTGACCCGTTTTATACGTCTATTGTTCGTCATGTAGATTGAAAAGGGTGTATCTTGGCTATAAAAGACCTTTGTACTTTTGTCTCGGGGCTCTCAACGAATCATCTGGGGGTGATTTGTTGACCAGCCATCAATATTGTAGATCACTCAATTGATTCACTTTATATGTGTGTGTTGTATTGACCTGCTCCTTTATTAATAAGTGAATAAAGATTTTGATTTAAGAATAAGAAGAACTCTGACTTGTGTGATAAGTTTGTCTCTTTTGAAATTAACCACCACATCTGGCGATGGGGGATGTGAATCTTGACTTGTTGACCGCTCCTGGCGACCTGGGTAAATGGTGCACCAGGGATCCCTCAAACTTGGGATCTCAGGGAGACCACACTTTGGGAATGGAGCAGATGGACCCACCTTTGATCTGAGAGGCAGCGAGCCGAGTGGATACCAAATCTAAAAAACTAGTTTTAAAAAAGAGGTGAGCGAACCACACAAAGTGTAGTTTTTAGAAGAGGGTCACCTTGGAGGTGTAAACAGGGCCCAGTCAGGAGGCTCTGAGTGTGTATTCCTGTATTTTCCCAGTATGAGAGGAGTTGCTAGATTTATTGAATAAACCTTTTTCCATAAAGTTAGAGTGAACCAAGGTGGCTGACTAGCTGTTGATGTTGAAGAAGCGTCCCGTCCACTAGATTATACGTCACAGTGGCAGAATCACCTGAAAGACGCACATCGCCATCTGCTGACTGGAGTTGGTTTCGCAGTTGAGAAAATACTTTGAGACGAAAAGCTAAAAAGCGACTGCCTCTAAAAACCAACGACTCCCTTTGAAAACGGGCGATGTGGCATCAGAAACATTAATTATAGTGTAAAAATGTACTACAAAGTGTAGCTAAACAGAATAACTTTGGTCATACCCACTCAGCACCTGACGTCCAATGACGTTGAATTATGGGCGATATCAGGTCTGTCTGTTGTGGTCGCTATTTCGCCCCAAAATAGTCATCCCAAATCGGGCTGTGTATAACTATGTAAATGTCTCTCGGACAAGGTGACTTTTATCAATATACACTCTAAAAAGTAAAGGTTCCTGGAGTATCCTTTAGGTGTTCTTCAAATTGAAACAGAGGAGGGAACCCCTAAAAGTTATTTGATGAACCTTTTGTGGGAACCCCTATAAGTTATTTGAAGAACCCCTTATCATGGTTCCTCAAAGAACCTTTTTGGGTTCCTTTTTTAACTCCCTGTCTACCCTCCCTCCATTATAAAAACATATTTTAATAATAACAATATTGATTTAAATAATTCATTGTTTATATAGTGGCACCACAAATGTGAATTAATATTTACAATACAATTTACCAAACAAAACACATTACAAAATTGCAACATCTCTGCAGACATGTCAGACCATAATAAATAATACATTTACTTTGTATAGTGCTTTTCATGACATTTAAAAATATATAAATAATGATGTACAATAAAAACAACATACATTAAAAATGAATCATAGGTAAACTAACAATATTGTAGACTTAATGCTAAATACAGATTTTTCAGCTTTAGTGTGTATATCGTATCCACTTAGTTATGTTAGGAAGTTTGCCATCTTTATGACCGGCCCTGGTAACTTCACCCCAAAACACAGTAACTTAACAACATAAGTGTTTTTCTGACATTTTTGGGAAATTTAAGGGAAAATAGAAAATACAGCCCTAGCAGAGCCCCAAGTCCCATGGGGATGTCCTCGAGGGCGTGGATGTTCTCCCCATCAAAGGCCAGCGGGATTTCACTCTCATGGTGAAATGGATTTCCACCGATGTGCAGTAAAGGAGTGAAGAGCGGTGAAATCTGTGTCAACAAAAGTAAGAAAAGATTAATACACATACAATTAACAAAGAACATAACAAATGTTCAGCTGTAGTTTTATATAAGCATGCACACCTATGTTTATGAAGAAACAGATGATTGGTGCATAGGCATACCTTGTCACGGACATAAAGGCCACCCGGGTTCTCATTGAAGAGGTAGGGCAAGAGCAGAATCACTGCTGTGGTCTCCAGTCCTAGTAAAGTAAAACAATGATCTTACTACACTTGCTAATTTTATTACAAAATACATTAGAGAAATGGAAGGAATAAGAGCAAATACCTCTTCTGTATTGTCCTTCAGGGACTGTCAAAATAGCAGGATGATGTCCTCACCCCTGCCTCGCCTCTCTACCTCTGATAGTCCTTGAATTATATTTTTGTCTATATCCATTCCATGGACTTTATGCATTTCTGAGAAGATCTGAAAAGATAATTTGCACATATTTGTATGCTAATAGATGTCAGTTTGTATTGACTGCTATGTAGGTTAAATGTACACTTCAAATGCAGCTGTCCTACAACAGATCTGTACCTTCTTCTTGATCCCAATTGCATTGTGTCCATGTTCTGTCCTATAAGAATTTCAAAGGAAGAGAAAATGTGTCAAAGAATAGTCTTACAAGCATTAAAACATATTAAATACATATTGAAAGATAAATGGCATCGACATACAATGTAATGTAAAATAGAAGAACATATTGGAGAAGCACTAGCCAATACAGTACTGCCATACAGTAACAGTACTGCCATACATGCCTAATATCACATTTCAAGATATCTTTGTTCACAAATTGTTCAATATTTTATCAGGCTGACTTGAAAGATTATACACAACATTTTGCTGCATGGCAATACTGTGTTTGGATTCTGAAGGGCATTTATACAAAAGAGGTAGTCTGGACACTGTATTAATACCATTATGCATTTGAATCCGATCTACAGCTACCATCTAAGATATTAATGTATTGTACATGTAACGTCTCCAAAATGGGACAGTATTGTCCATGTAACGTCTCCAAAATGGGATAGTATTGTCCATGTAACGTTTCCAAAACGGGATAGTATTGTCCATGTAACGTCTCCAAAATGGGACAGTATTGTCCATGTAACGTCTCCAAAATGGGATAGTATTGTCCATGTAACGTTTCCAAAATGGGATAGTATTGTTCATGTAACGTTTCCAAAATGGGATAGTATTGTCCATGTAACGTTTCCAAAATGGGATAGTATTGTACATGTAACGTTTCCAAAATGGGATAGTATTGTACATGTAAAGTTTCCAAAATGGGATAGTATTGTACATGTAACGTCTCCAAAATGGGATAGTATTGTCCATGTGACGTTTCCAAAATGGGATAGTATTGTACATGTAAAGTTTCCAAAAATGGGATAGTATTGTCCATGTAACGTTTCCCAAATAGGATAGTATTGTCCATGTAACGTTATGCCCCCTTGTGAGTTAATAGTATTGCATGCTGTAGCAGGTTATATAAAGAGGAAGACCTCCATTGACGATTCAGTTCGTAACATCTCGTCTGGACAGGTCACCGTCCTTAGTTAGTTAGTTAACGTTAGCTAGTTCATTATCACAAAAGTGAGAACTGCTCTAGATTGGAAACTTACGTTAATGAGTGTAAAGCCATGTTGGCTTTATGGAAACGATATACAATATATGGTAAAGAATATAGTTCAGGGAAATAATCCAAACCTAGTTGTGCCTAGTTAGGACATAACGTTAGCTAGCTAGATAACGGTACTGTACTGTAGCTCATACAACGCCGACGGTCAAACCCGGCTTTCTAATATTTACGGTAATTAACTATAGTAACGTTATGGAAGATATTCACAGAAACCCATCATTGTCTTCGTTATTCATTATTAGTATGTGATATTATTATATATAAATTATTTAGAGACATATTCAGAGCCAAACATCAACCAAAACTTAACCTTTTTAACTGTTATCGCATCCAAACTTGTCACCATCGTTTTCAGTTGTAATTGCGAAGTTCCCGGAAGAAGTCCAGCAACAACGGAGGTTCCTCGATGAACCCACCTTCTAACAAGTTCTTTGAAGAACCTTTTGGGGCTGTTTTTCATTGACCAAGAACCCTACGGTTCTTAGGGGATCTGAGGACAACTCCAGTTGAACCCTTCATTTTTAGAGTTTTAGTCGGCTCTATTTACTCTCAGATTCAAACATGCTGATTAGCCTCAACGATCAAGTCAGCTGCTGCTGCTCCAATACAGTATGAGGTGAGACGGTGAACTGATGTTGAACCGGGCAGTCAGCTGCTGCTGCTCAAATACAGTATGAGGTGAGACGGTGAACTGATGTTGAACCGGGCAGTCAGCTGCTGCTGCTCCAATACAGTATGAGGTGAGACGGTGAACTGATGTTGAACCGGGCAGTCAGCTGCTGCTGCTCCAATACAGTATGAGGTGAGACGGTGAACTGATGTTGAACTGGGCAGTCAGTCATTCAGTCTGTACTATGAGTCTATCAAATAAAATAAAAATGTATCTTAGAGTGAAATGCTTATTTCCAAGCTAGACTATATACAGGGGGTACCGGTACAGAGTCAATGTGGAGGCTATATACAGGGGGTACCGGTACAGAGTCAATGTGGAGACTATATACAGGGGGTACCGGTACAGAGTCAATGTGGAGACTATATACAGGGGGTACCAGTACAGAGTCAATGTGGAGACTATATACAGGGGGTACCGGTACAGAGTTAATGTGGAGACTATATACAGGGGGTACTGGTACAGAGTCAATGTGCGGGGGCACCGGTTAGTCGAGGTAATTGAGGTAATTGAGGTAATATGTAAATGTAGGTAGTTATTAAAGTGGCTATGCATAGATAATAACAGACAGTGGAGCTTGGGGCTTCCTCTGACACCGCCTGGGATAGAGGTCCTGGATGGCAGAAAGCTTGGCCCCAGTGATGTACTGCCCTGTACGCACTACCCTCTGTAGTGCCTTGCGGTCGGAGGCCGAGCAGTTGCCACACCAGGCAGGGATGCAACCGGTCAGGATGCTCTCGATGGTGCAGCTGTAGAACCTTTTGAGGATCTGAGGACCAATGCTAAATCTTTTCAGTCTCCTGAGGGGGAATAGGTTTTGTCGTGCCCTCTTCACGACTGTCTTAGTGTGCTTGGACCATGATAGTTTGGGGCCCCTGTGTTGAGGATCAGCGTTGCGGATGTGTTGTTACCTACCCTTAAGAACCACGAGAAAAATTAAATTTCACAAAAATAAGGATATTTCATATTTTCAAGTTCAGAAGTCAGAACTCATCACCTGCTATGTAAAAGAGACAGAAGAATGCACAATGGTCAATGCTATCCGGGATCCTTCGGACATCCCTACCCTAAACCCTAACCTTAAACATTTTAAATGTCAACTTCAACAGGCTAGGGACATCCCAAGGATGTATCTCTACCTGAAAATACATGATCTAAGTGATTGATAGTTGGTATTCAGCAGTCATAAAGCCTTATTTACTTTAATGAACTACTAAAATAGTGATTTTGTCAGACAGCAGCTCTACACTTTATTGACTGACTGATCCATTCATCCTTCCATCCCTCCTCAGCCTTCCTCTCCTCTGAAGACCCAGTGAGGGTGGAGCTCAGTCAGAGAGCTGTTGAGGGACTGGTTAGGAAGAACCCTTCTACAGCCAGAGAGGTGAGAGGTCACGCATGGTTTAGATGGTAAATATTTATGTCCTCTTAGTGGTTCATCACATCAGCTAAAGGGAATATGTTCCATCTGTGTTTATTTACATTAGTGCAAATTGTCCACTGATATTGGTGTAATTTCTCACCCCTTTTGGCTGTATGAAAGTTAATTTCCTCTCAGACACACACATTTGTTCTTTGTTATTATGAAGGTCATTTGTGTAGAATGTACTTTTCCCCACTGATTCACCCCACCTCTTTACGTTGCTTATTTATATTCAGTGGCCTGACTGCATCCAGACTGTCAAAGGCCCATCCTGGTAGATCTGAACCTAATGCAACTTGGAGTGATCAGATGACAGAAGTCACATTTAGGTGCCAGGTGTAACTGAGGCCATAGATGCTACACATCCATTACTTTGAGTGTTTTATATAATATGACTAAATATGTTTCTTTCTGTGTTGCAGGGGCAGTCAAGAAATGGAACGGCAAGGCCACAGAACATGACATAATCAGAGCTGTGGGAGACCACCTCAAACCCCTGGTAGAGCCGGGGGTGGTGTTTACCGCTCCACCAGCAGAGCTGTGGGAGACCACCTCAAGCCCCTGGTAGAGCCGGGGGTGGTGCTTACCACTCCACCAGCTGAGCTGTGGGAGACCACCTCAAGCCCCTGGTAGAGCCGGGGGTGGTGTTTACCACTCCACCAGCAGAGCTGTGGGAGACCACCTCAAGCCCCTGGTAGAGCCGGGGGTGGTGTTTACCACTCCACCAGCAGAGCTGTGTGAGACCACCTCAAGCCCCTGGTAGAGCCGGGGGTGGTGTTTACCACTCCACCAGCAGAGCTGTGGGAGACCACCTCAAGCCCCTGGTAGAGCCGGGGGTGGTGTTTACCACTCCACCAGCAGAGCTGTGGGAGACCACCTCAAGCCCCTGGTAGAGCCGGGGGTGGTGTTTACCACTACATCAGCAGGCTGGAAAAGTGGGATTGATCTGTTTGATCCATTTGTTTGTTTCAGTTTTCAGTAGTTGAATCCTTTGACGTATTGTTGATTTCAACAAATGAACTGGGTTGGTTGAAAAGTGATACTAAAACATACATACCAGCACTATTTTGACATAGTGGGAGATATACTGAATTTATACTGTTTTTCATACTAAAGATGGACCAAGATATGTGCTGCTTTTGCACAGATTGGTTTAGCAAGAGTCTGTTGATTGGTCAGTCATTGGGTTCATTTGTTTTTTAATTTGTTCAAATCAAGCTTTATTTATACAGCACATTTCAGACATGGATGCAACACAATGGCTTCACAGGAAAAAACGATGAAAATAAACAGAAATATTTAGAACACAAACATTAGAGGATAAAAAACAATAACAACTTAAAGACTAATGAGCATCCTAAGGAAATGCCATTGATTAAAATGTTAAAATATCCAACCAAAAATATAAGCTTGTTTTTTAGGAGGGGTTCTGAAAGACACTATGGGGGTGTCCACTGAAAATTGACTAGTAACAACAACTGGGACCTAAAAGACACCAACCATGAGACCCACTAAATCTGCCCAAGAAGAGGCAAACAAAAGAAAAACTCACAGACAGGAAGCAAACCAAAAAGGTGGAGCAACTAAAGGTGTTGACTCTCCACATCTATCAAGACAACTGGAGCACTGGGCCAGACACTCTTAAATAGAACCTGGACCAGCTCAGGTGAAACACCTTCCCACTAACGAGATGGACAAGCCAGCACAGGTGTAACACATACTGACTAACGAGGTGACACCAATCAGTGCGCCCTTATTGCTAACGAGACATACTTGCTAACGTCCAAACATAAATGGAAAAACCAAAGACTGTAACACCTTCCCCCTTAAGACAACAAATATATCCTACATTTATGACTCAATTTATTAGGATTGTTAATAAAATTGATTATAGACCGATTTATTATACTGCGTCCATGTGTATAGGCTGCAAGTATGTTGAAATTCAATGTTTTTCCCCCCAACTTTCACTTTCAACTAAAACCAAACTTATATTGTATGCCGGGCATAGTCTTATTTTCATCAACATTTTACTAGGTGGCATAGCCACAATGTCACAGTTTAAACGTGTCCAAATGCAGAAACACTTTGTGATAAATTGAAAACATAAACAAAAAATGTACTATATATACAAACATCGGCCACAATAATCATATTACTTAAACAAGCTCCTTATAAACTGCACAAGCACCAAAAACGCTGTTGTTTTGACAAGTAGCAATAAATCACTGATATCAATTAGGGGGGAAATCAGGTTGTTCGTGCTGTTGAAACTAACACAACTAAACAAAACACGTGGAAATGAGAGATATATTTTACCTCACTGATTAGAGGACAACCTACAGAAAACAGTCAGCTACATTTGGGAGTGATGCATTTAAATTTATGGGTTGCAAAACAAAGGAACGCAACACTTATTTGTCATAACTCATCTATATCATGCTAAAATCATTTGTGCGACAGGAGGAAGATGAGGTTGCACGTCCTGTTAAAACTAACAGCTCAAAAAGCACACAGAATCTGGGAGTAATGTGTACATCCCTGGTTAGAGGACAACTTGTAGAAAACAGCTCACCACATTTTGAGGTGTTCCATTTTGACTCAAGTGGGTCACCAACGTGGGAAGTGTAACACAGCTATTTTTGTGTGAGTCACTTTTTGTTAAATCTCATAAATAGTACTCTTTCAATTCAGAGCCTGGATTTTTCCTACAACTCCTTCATGCATGTATTTTCTGATGTTTGATCAGAGATCTTTTATCAGAGTATCTCTTCCCACACTGATCACAGCTATAAGGCTTCTCTCCTGTGTGTGTTCTCTGGTGCACTGTCAGCTCTCCAGATTGACCAAAACTCTTCCCACGTTGATCACAGCTACAAGGTTTCTCTCCTGTGTGTATTATCTTGTGTTGAGTCAGATGGCAAGATCGACCAAAACTCTTCCCACATTGAACACAGCTGTAAGATTTCTCTCCTGTGTGTGTTCTCTGGTGTAGAGTCAGATGGCAAGATCGACCAAAACTCTTCCCACATTGAACACAGCTGTAAGATTTCTCTCCTGTGTGTGCTCTCTGGTTCACTGTCAGCTCTCCAGATTGACCAAAACTCTTCCCACGTTGATCACAGCTATAAGATTTCTCTCCTGTGTGTGCTCTCTGGTGCACTGTCAGCTCTCCAGATTGACCAAAACTCTTCCAACATTGATCACAGCTATAAGATTTCTCTCCTGTGTGTATTCTCTTGTGTTGAGTCAGATGGCAAGATCGACCAAAACTCTTCCCACATTGAACACAGCTGTAAAGTTTCTCTCCTGTGTGACCTCTCTGGTGCACTGTCAGCTCTCCAGATTGACCAAATCTCTTTCCACATTGATCACAGCTATAAGATTTATCTCCTGTGTGTATTCTCTTGTGTTGAGTCAGATGGCAAGATCGACCAAAACTCTTCCCACATTGAACACAGCTGTAAGGCTTCTCTCCTGTGTGTGCACTCTGGTGCACTGTCAGCTCTCCAGATTGACCAAAACTCTTCCCACATTGATCACAGCTATAAGGTTTCTCTCCTGTGTGTATTCTCTTGTGTTGAGTCAGATGACAAGATCGACCAAAACTCTTCCCACATTGACCACAGATATATGGCTTCTCTCCTGTGTGTATTCTCTGGTGTGTTTTCAGATTACTTGAATTAGTAAATCTCTTCCCACATTGAGTACAGCTGAAAGGCTTCTCTCCTGTGTGGATTCGCTGATGAATTTTAATGCCTAATGAGGTGAATCTCATCCCACAGTCAGAGCAGCAGTGAGTTCTCTTCCCTGTGGATCTCTGCAGGTGTTTATTGAGGTGTTCTGATCTGGAGAGACTCTTCTCTGCCTTTTTAGCATCATGAGGTTGTTGAGGCTCCCCAGAGGATCCAGGACAGTCACGTCTCTTTCCTGTGTGAATGACAGTCATACAGATGGTTAAAGGCCCACAACAGCAGAAATCCAATGTAAAAGGTGATGCCAACAGCGTAGCCATGATGTTGTACAACAATTAACGTCTGTTTGAATGTAATGATTTGACATTTGTCTTAAAATGAGCAAGAATAGTCATATATTGTCTTGTTTTCACATTAGTAGTAACATCTAAGATTGTAGACTAGAAATAAGTTATTCATGTTGTTGAAACTCTAAGCAGTGTGCCAGACGACTTTTGGTCTCCAATATAGGCCCCTTTCTGTGTTGGCTAAAATTGTATGAGGAAACCGATAGTTATGGATGTAGTATATCTGCCTGGAGCAAAAATGGTGAGCAAAGATTTTAGTTTTTCACAATGTATTCTGAATGTGAATGGGGGAAAACTCAGGGGAGTAACCTCCATTTCCAGGTTGCTTATTAGTACATTTCACACTACTTTGGATTATAATTGTAAGGCTCGCTTGAATGTCCTGCTTAATATAATGTTTGCTACAGTATTAAGAACCACGTTAATGACAGTATCGATTTGGTTGGTGTCAATAAAGTAATGATTTTTTAAAAGTATTTTTAATTAAATTTCGTTTTTCACCTTTATTTAACCAGGTGGCCAGTTGAGAACAAGTTCTCATTCACAACTGTGACCTGGCCAAGATAAAGCAAAGCAGTGTGACAAAAACAACACAGAGTTACACGTGGGATAAACAAACGTACAGTTAAATAACACAATAGAAAAATCGATTCTCTACACATTATGAGCAAAGTATCTCTGTGTGCAAACAGACTAACGAGACCCTACAGTAAATCAAGCAGACAATAACATTATAAACACCAATTTGTTAGGGATGTTGGATCCAACGTGGAGCACGGCATAACTGTCTTTGCCAGAGTAATGAATGAAGAAGCACTTTGGTTGTTGTTGCATGTCGTGATGTTTGTTATTTGACTGTCAAAATTGTCCGACAGCAAGATCCAGAATTTACGTTGAAGTTTATCATAAGCTGACTATAACTACTGTTCCCTGAAGGAGGGAAACTAGGTTTTCATAATGCTGACCCAAACGGATTTTAAATGAAACAGCCCCTGGCAGACCACCCAGACCTGACCCCGCAAGATACGCCAGTTTTGTCAATTTATTAAATTGTCTTTCATTTGAAACACTCCTGTCAATGTTGAGTAAGGACGCACACCTGATTGCGCATATAGAAGTAGGATTAGTCTACCTGCCTATAAATGTGCCCATTTGGGGATGTCTGATAGTATTTCTCATTGTCTTAACGCACCACTAATGAGTTATGGAGCTTCTCAAAGTAATTTTTTCTTCACCTCAAACAGCAAGTAAACAAAGTCTTAATGAAATCAATTGCGAATGACAATAGTTCCTCAAAGTATTTTCGTAAAATATTTCCAGCTCTCGCCCTTTCACCATTCGGCACTTGAGTGGTTACATTTCTCCAACCCCCATCCCTCAGCTGTTTAAAACCAAGTCTCTGGGCAGCCATTTTGTTGCTGTTTAAAAAACCCACACAACCCAGCAATCTGCAGTTCAAACAATAACAAATCTGTCATTCCACCACTGTTGTGGTAATGAAATGATTATGGGGTTGGAGAAATGTAACTAGAGACAGACAGACCTATGGATGCAAGGACTGACCATCCATGATATCAACATTATAATTTTAACCATGTTGAGGCGATACAGTGTTGATTTACATTGTTTCTAAACATTGGAGTAAAAAAAAGCTTATTTGGGGTTCTGATGGGGTACAACAGTTGAACTAAGCTCATGAGGCATGTGTTATATTCTTCAAGAATCAATGGCTATAAATAAATAATTTAAAAGTCACAATATGGATGTAGCAATTGCAGATTTCCCCTTTAAAACCAAACATCAGTTCAACAACTGCAGAATTTGTGCCTCTGTATTTAAGACAGTACTTACTAGTGTTAATCAGGGAACATTTTCTCAAAACCATCTTATGGCTAAATTCATCGTTAGAACCATTGGATGCCTTAAGATGTGTTTGGGAAACCGGGCCCAGATATCCAGTTTCCTCCTCCTCCTTTTTCGATGTAACAGTCATCTCTCCCTCCTCCTCTTTCACTCTGAACTCGTCTTCCTCTTCTTTCACAGTAACGGCCTCACTCTCTACTTCTTGTTTTACTGTGAAAACCTCATCTCCTTTAGCAGGAGAGTAGCTTAGTGACCGCATGGTCGGGGATGTTAGCTAGCTAGGCTAATGCTAACTTAACAAGCCCGCTTGCTGACTAATAACAACACCGTAAATGTGAAATTAAATCGGATAACTAACTAGGCGACAGAAGTGGGTTTAAAACACAGTGGCTAATATACACTAAAGCGGCTAAAGAGCTATATTGGTTCGGCTATTTTGTCTAGCAAGCTACCGAGGTGGCTGACTTACTATTGTTGCTGCTGCTGAAAGACGCGTTCCGTCCACTAGATTATACGTCACACCAACAGCATAACCTTAAAGTCGCAGACCGCCATCTGTTGACTGGAATGGGTAACGCAGTTGAGTAAAATGTATATTTTATCTTCAGACAACAAGTTAAAGTGTAGGGAGCATTAGTTTTTACTCACCAGTGTAACAATACAGTGTGGTTAAAGACTTAGTAAGCTAGTTGTAGTCATGATATGGTTACCTATAAGTACAAACGGTTATATTTTTGCGTTATTACATTTTTTTTTAAAACTTATTTCGGGAAATCTTCTAAACTACCCACAATGCACTATTTCCCAAGGTCATATGGATGATCTACTCTGTGCTACTGAGTTTGTATGCCAGTGTAACGGTGTAATGAAGCTACATGTTTTAAATATATTTAATATTTATTTAACTAGGCAAGTCAGTTAAGAACAAATTCTTATATACATTGACGGCCTACCCCGGCCAAACCCTAACCCAGACAATGCTGGGCCAATTGTGCGCTGCCCTATGGGCCTGTTATGATACAGCCTGGATTTGAACCAGGGTCTGTAGTGACGCCTCTAGCACTGAGATGCAGTGCCTCAGACCGCTGCGCTGCTCGTGTGTTTACATTACACTCGGTGTAATACACTCAGTGATAAAGGTATTGGATTCTGGGTAATCCACAGCAGATTTTTGGAGAACTTGAAAATTGAGTGGTCCTGGGATAGAAATGTATAAAGTTGACATTACATCATAAAATCCACGTTTTAAATCATACATTAGCAATTTATGTTTTAGTAACTACTGTTGTTGGTTTGGCGTCAAATAAGCCTCTCTTTATATGTTATTTGCCAAATCTCAGTATCCCATGTGGGTTATATGCTAAAGTTCCCTCTTTCAAGTTGGTATCTAACTGGAAAATGCATCTTCTTTAGGAGTGCTATTTTTACCCTGTCGACTACTGATCATTCATCCACACTGTGTGTCTCATCAATGCAGGTCATTTATGACAAATGTATAAAGTATATGTTTTATAAATTCATGAACACCAGCCAGTTTATCAGCCCGGTTTTGTTAGTTTAGGTGTATTATACTTCTTCGCCACCAGAGGGGGACATTGAGTAATTCTTCAGGTTAATTTGATATATTTTGATAGTAAAATGGATGACAGTTTATTCTGATGTAGTGAATATGAGACACATGGAAACAATTGATTCATTTATAATAGTAAATTAGGAATTAGTAGGAATGGTTAAATCCACTATACGATCACAATAACTTTGAAAGACATTTCAATAGTTTTTTTGCTCGTATATTATAGGGCAGATTTATGGAGAATTGCTGTGGGAGTGCTATTTATATCCCGTCACTGCTGATCATTCATCCATACTGTGTGTGTCCCATCATTGCAGCTTTGGAAATAAATGAACTATCCATCCATTGCTCCTTCCTGTGTTGACTCACTGACTTGAGAGACCAGGAAGGTCACACTAGGTCGATATCTAGCTCAAGCTTCAACTCATGCGACACATGGAAACAATGTATTCATCATTCAGAACAACCACCTGATTGGTTTGGTTTGGTTCGACACTGCAGGCGACTGACTGCTCTACAAATCACCTTACATCATAAATAACTACTCATTATTATTGAAGCAGTGAGTCACTTTATCAGCATTGATCAATGACTTCTGAAGGTTAATTTTCTCCCATCATTCTGTTTGTCTCTGATCTTTTGATCTGCAAACACGTTTAGGTTTTGTTAGTTTGGTTCTAAATGGTCTCGGTGCTGGTTGGCTACGCTGGTTAGGCTAATAGCTAGTTGGCTAAATAGCTAACGTTAGCTGGTTGGCTATGCTGGTTAGGCTAATAGCTAGTTGGCTAAATAGCTAACGTTAGCTGGTTGGCTACGCTGGTTAGGCTAATAGCTAGTTGGCTAAATAGCTAACGTTAGCTGGTTGGCTACGCTGGTTAGGCTAATAGCTAGTTGGCTAAATAGCTAACGTTAGCTGGTTGGCTACGCTGGTTAGGCTACTAGCTAGTTGGCTAAATAGCTAACGTTAGCTGGTTGGCTACGCTGGTTAGGCTAATAGCTAGTTGACTAAATAGCTAACGTTAGCTGGTTGGCTACGCTGGTTAGGCTAATAGCTAGTTGGCTAAATAGCTAACGTTAGCTGGTTGGCTACGCTGGTTAGGCTAATAGCTAGTTAGCTAAATAGCTAACGTTAGCTGTTTGGCTACGCTGGTTAGGCTAATCGCTAGTTGGCTAAATAGCTAACGTTAGCTGGCCGGCTAAGATTACTGCATATAGCTAACGTTAGCTGGCAGGCTAAGATAACTGCATATAGCTAATGTTACCTGGCCGGCTAAGATAACTGCATATAGCTAATGTTAGCTGGCTGGCTAAGATAACTGCATATAGCTAATGTTAGCTGGCTGGCTAAGATAACTGCATATAGCTAAAAGTAATTTTACATTGTATAATTGTACTTCTGACAGCCAACTTTCTAACTCCGCCCATAACTTTATGACATCATAACATTCCCAGAAGGATTATTGAGTCATTGTTAGTTTTCCACTGAAGACATGACTGCCGTTGTGCTGTAGAATTTGTGGATTTTGTCTCTTGTATAATAAGGGACTATCATTTGTCCCAACATCACAGGCCACAGACTTTGATGCAGTTAAAGACTTCCAAAAGTGTTTCCGCAGTTGAAGATCAACTGAGTTTTTTTAATGGGGTTTCTCCCTGTTTACCTGCCAATGTAAATCCTTTGAACGAGAAAAGTTACCAGACAGGACATATTGCTAATTTTCTTCCCATTAATAACCTGAATGACAATTAACTTGTGGGCGGTTGTGGTGATGACGTCCTATTCGATGACGTCGTCCGTCGGGATTCCCCAAAAAAGAAGACGCTCTGGATTGATCACTGGAGTCAGATGTGAAGGAGGAGGTTGATCATCAGGAGTCAGATGTGAAGGAGGGGGTTAATCATCAGGCATCAGATGTGAAGGAGGAGGTTGATCATCAGGAGTCAGATGTGAAGGAGGAGGTTGATCATCAGGAGTCAGATGTGAAGGAGGAGATTGATCATCAGGAGTCAGATGTGAAGGAGGAAGTTGATCATCAGTGAACCTCTAGGATTGTGGCTGGGCTGGCGTTTCCACTTGCAGCTTGGTCATATATTTTGATGCATTGAATGTTGATATTGTGTTATATGTTATATATTTGTACCTCCTGTTTCATGAAGTGATGTCACTAAGTACTGCCCCTATATATACAATGCATTCGGGAAGCATTCAGACCCCTTCACTTTTTCCACATTTTGTTACGTTACAGCCTTATTCTAAAATGGATTAAATCAATATTTTTTATTCAACCTACACACAATACCCAATAGTGACATCACAATACCCCATATTGACAAAGCAAAAACAGGTTTTTATAAATGATAAATGAAAAAAAAAGATTTTCTTTCAACAACAAGGACATTTCTAAGTGACTTTTGAACGGTAGTGTACATCTATCTACATGATGTATTGTTACACCATGTAGGAGCAGTATAGACATAGTCTGTTCATTATATACATCTACATGATGTATTGCTACACCATGTAGGAGCAGTATAGACCTAGTCTGTTCATTATATACATCTACATGATGTATTGCTACACCATGTAGGAGCAGTATAGACCTAGTCTGTTCATTATATACATCTATATGATGTATTGTTACACCATGTAGGAGCAGTATAGACCTAGTCTGTTCATTATATACATCTACATGATGTATTGTTACACCATGTAGGAGCAGTATAGACCTAGTCTGTTCATTATATACATCTACATGATGTATTGTTACACCATGTAGGAGCAGTATAGACCTAGTCTGTTCATTATATACATCTACATGATGTATTGTTACACCCTGTAGGAGCAGTATAGACCTAGTCTGTTCATTATATACATCTACATGATGTATTGTTACACCATGTAGGAGCAGTATGGACCTAGTCTGTTCATTATATACATCTACATGATGTATTGTTACACCATGTAGGAGCAGTATAGACCTACAGTAGCTAGCTACTTATTTAGATTTAGTTTGACTTAATGAAACTGCCTTAAATATGCTGTGGTAAACATTTTTTATTCGCACTAATCAATCAACACATTCCTGTCTTTGTATGTCTCTATATAATGGTATTATTTAATTAAATCCATTTACAATAATCTTTGTCTGAAAATAAAATATGATCCTCAACTGCGTTTCCCCTCCAGTCAGCAGACGGCGATGTGCGTCTTTCAGGCGACGCTGCCAGTGTGACGTATAATCTAGTGGACGGTTCTTCATAAACAGCTCGTCAACCACCCCGGTAGCTTGCTAGCCAACATAGCCGAAAGATTCAAGCTATTTATACTCTTTCGGTGTATATTACCTGCTGTGTTTTAGACACACTTTTGTCGTATCTAATGTCATTTAATATTACGTTATTTTGTATTAGTCAGCTATAGTAGCTGGCTGGTTAAGTTAGCACTAGCCTAGTCGCTAATGATAGCTAGCTAGCTAACATCCCTGAACATGATCTCCCTAAACTACTCCCCTCCTGTTAAAGAAGAGGCGGTCTGCTGGACGGAGAAAGAAGCTCTGGGGCAGAACATTGTCGTGAAAGAGGAGAAGGAAGAAGAGGATGTTACAGTAAAAATAGAAGTAGAGGATGAGGCTGTTACAGTGAAAGAAGAGGAAGACGCGTTCAGAGTGAAAGAGGAGGAGGACGTTACAGTAAAAGAAGAGGATGAAGAGAAAGAGGAGGATGCAGTTTTTGGAGTGAAGAAGGAAGGGGAGATTACTGTCACATTGAAAGATGAAGAGGAGGAGATAGGAGATCTGATTAACACCAGTAAGTACCGCCTTAAATGTGTTTTTAACTTTGGATATTCAGAGTTGACTCGTCAATACCTCTTCAACGGAGGGCCCAGGATGATGACTGATATGTCTAGAATCAGACGACGTAGAGAGCAAGCTACCCCTTGTTTTCTCCGTTCCGTTTCCAAAAAGTGACTTAATATATATATATTTGAGAAGGGTCTATCTGCTGACCGCAGACTGGGGGGCACGGCATGTAGTGATTTTCATGTAGTGATGTTTTACTGCACACCGTGTCCCCCAATAGTGCCATGTGAGAGTTGGGTTGGCTACACCAAAGATTATGGATATACTGACAAGATGTCTCGCCGCCCTAACAAGGGGAGTCGTTGTCCACAAAGCGGCACTGCGGGTTGTCTAGCTCCCGCCTATCCTTTCTTTGGATTGGTGGATACATCTTATTATTGTAATCTATTGTTTATATTCTATGAGGGTTGTTGACGTCAACCGCCTGGATTCAATGGAGAGAGATGCTAAGCTACTAGCATGAATATGCACCGCCTGTATTCAATGGAGAGAGACGCTAAGCTACTAGCATGAATATGCATAGCGATCTGGAGACAACTCCTATAGTGTTTTTATCAAAGTTGTCGGTATGTCACGTGTTCACATAACAACTTAATCATTACGAAACTTCTGTTGGATCAAGTAAACCTCACGTAGCAAATAAGCCATTCATTTTGTTGTTGACCAAATTCGACACTTTCCACATTGGGTTGATAATTGTTTCCACTTGGATACAACCTACTGTAACCTACTGGCATGACCTAGAGAGTTACAACCTACTGTAGCCTACTGGCATGACCTAGAGAGATACAACCTACTGTAACCTACTGGCATGACCTAGAGAGTTACAACCTACTGTAGCCTACTGGCATGACCTAGAGAGATACAACCTACTGTAACCTACTGGCATGACCTAGAGAGATACAACCTACTGTAGCCTACTGGCATGACCTAGAGAGCTAAAGTTGTAAAGTTCCTGGATTTTAAATGAATATTTTCCAGTAATAATGATAATTTGTATCTTCCTATCCACGTGTGGAATCCCTCTCCTTTGTCGTCCTCTCTACACCAATAACAGACAACTAATGTGGGACTCCCAATCCCTGCCGGATGTGATACAGCCTGGATTCGAACCAGGGACTGTAGTGACGCCTCTTGCACTGAGATGCAGTGGCTTAAACCGCTGCGTCCGTGTGTGTGTTAGTTATTAGAGTGCTGTAGTAGAATGCTTAAAAGGCCTCTAGAGTTTTAAATATCGGTTATCGGTATCGTTTTTTTGGGGCAAGGAAAATATTGGATGTTGGTATTGGCCAAAAATGTAATATCAGTGCATCCCTTTATTCTAAAATGTATCACAATACCCCATAATGACATCACAATACCCCATAATGACATCACAATACCCCATAATGCCAAAGCAAAAACAGGTTTAGATTTTTTGCATATGTATTGAAATTATTCCCCAGGATAACTAGTCTCAGAGTAATGTAAGATCCCAGGATAACTAGTCTCAGAGTAATGTAAGATCCCAGGATAACTAGTCTCGGAGTAATGTAAGATGCTTGGAAAAAGAAGCTGAAAAGAATAACAGAACGGCACCATTAGAACTAAAATGTGTATCCTGGATGTCAGACCCCCAACCCTCCAAACTGAATAAATAATAAAATGTGTCGCCTGAATGTCAGACCCCCAACCTTCCAAACTGTAAATAAAATAAATAATGCTTGGCAACATTAGAACCTCGGTACGTTTACTGTGTACTGGGTCGAGACAAAGGAATGCTGTAAACAAATAATCCAAAATATTTTTGTCAATGAGACAGTATATTAACAAAGGAATGACCGAACCCCCTTTGGTGACTGAATGCTTATAAGGAAACTAGATGATCAAAACATTAGATCACATCAAATAAGCCTGAGTGGTTTCACCTCCTCCCAGACTATACTGGATACTACAGTTATAACTATACATAGTTATACAGGATACTAGAGTTATACAGGATACTAGAGTTATACAGGATACTACAGTTATAACTATACATAGTTATACAGGATACTACAGTTATAACTATACATAGTTATTCCAAAGGTGGGCTACTTACTATCCACTGTTTGCAAGCCACCGTTGCTGATCTATTTTATTTATTTATTTCACCTTTGTTCAACCAGGTAGGCAAGTTGAGAACACGTTCTCATTTACAACTGTGACCTGGCCAAGATAAAGCAAAGCAGTTCGACACATACAACAACACAGAGTTACACATGGAGTAAAACAAACATACAGTCAATAATACAGTAGAAAAATAAGTCTATGTACCAATGTGCCAAGTAGAAATAATGGGGTGCAAAGGAGCAAAATAAATAAATACAGTAGGGGAAGGGGTAGTTGTTTGGGCTAAATTATAGATGGGCTATGTACAGGTGCAGTAATCTGTGAGCTGCTCTGACAGCTGGTGCTTAAAGCTAGTGAGGGAGATAAGTGTTTTCAGTTTCAGAGATTTTTTTGTATTTCGTTCCAGTCATTGGCAGCAGAGAACTGTAAGGAAAGGCGGCCAAAGGAGGAATTGGTTTTGGGGGTGACCAGAGAGATATACCTGCTGGAGCGCGTGCTACAGGTGGGTGTGTCAAATCAGAGGGCCTGTTGTCCGGACCTCCGGCAGTCTCTATGGGGGTGCCACAGGGTTCAATCCTCGGGCCGACTCTCTTCTCTGTATACATCAATGATGTTGCTCTTGCTGCTGGTGATTCTCTGATACACATCAACGCAGACGACACCATTCTGTATACTTCTGGCCCCTCTTTGGACACTGTGTTAATTAACCTCCAGACGAGCTTCAATGCCATACAACTCTCCTTCCGTGGCCTCCAACTGCTCTTAAACGCAAGTAAAACTAAATGCATGCTATTCAACCGATCACTGCCTGCACCTGCTCGCCCATCCAGCATCACTACTCTGGACGGCTCTGACTTTGAATATGTGGACAACTACAAATACCTAGGTGTCTGGTTAGACTGTAAATTCTCCTTCCAGACTCACATTAAGCATCTCCAATCCAAAATTAAATCTAGAATCGGCTTCCTATTTCGCAACAAAGCATCATTCACTCACGCTGCTAAACATACCATCGTAAAACTGACTATCCTACCGATCCTCGACTTCGGTGATGTCATCTATAAAATAGTCTCCAACACTCTACTCAGTAAACTTGATGCAGTCTATCACAGTGCCATCCGTTTTGTCACTAAAGCCCCATATACCACTGCTCTCGTCGGCTGGCCCTCGCTACATATTCGTCGCCAAACCCACTGGCCCCAGGTCATCTATAAGTCTTTGCTAGGCCGCCTTAACTCAGCTCACTGGTCACCAGAACAACACACACCCATAGCACGCGCTCCAGGAAGTATATCTCACTGGTCATCCCTAAAGCCAACACCTAATTTGGCCGCCTTTCCTTCCAGTTCTCTGCTGCCAATGACTGGAACGAATCGCAAAAATCGCTGAAGTTGGAGACTTATATCTCCCTCACTAACTTTAAGCACCAGCTATCTGAGCAGGTCACCGATCGCAAACTAGAAGGAGTGAGTGATGTCATAGTAAGGCCTTCAAGGAGTTGGCTTGATGGGAAGTCGTGATGTCATCCAATAGGAGACTGATCTTCATGTGAATATTCATTATTCTTTTTTAAATCCTTCCTGTTCTGTCAAGTTGGTTGTTGATCATTGCTACAAAGCCATTTTAATTTCATTCCATAGATTTTAAAGACGATTTAAGTCCAAACTGTAACTAGGCCACTCAGGAACATTCAATGTCATCTTGGTAAGCTCCTCCAGTGTAGATTTGGCCTTGTGGTTTAGGTTATTGTCCTGTTAGTACAGTTTTTTTGTATTCAGATCTCTGAAATACACTCTACCTACGTAACATTTAGTTTCCTTATATTACGCTGGGAAAACAGTTTTCATAGGCACAGAAATTCCAAATAATTTCAGAGTATGCAAAATCCAATGGTTCTAACCGAGAGTCACCTTAACTTTATTGACAACACCCAAATGGATACTGTCATTAACGCGGTTCTTCAATAATTACACATAATACTTAATACTGTAGCTGTTTAGTTACAGTCACATGTTCAACTATCATCAGCTGATCAGGAAATCATTTTCTGAATGCCAGTCAAATGACAAACATCACGACATGCAACAACAACCAAAGTGCTTCTTCATTCATTAGTCTGGTAAAGACAGTAATGACGTGCTCCACGTTGGATCCAACATCCCTAACAAATTGATGTTTATAATGTTATTGTCTGCTTGATTTACAGTAGGGTCTCGTTAGTCTGTTTACACACAGAGATACTTAGCTCATAATGTGTAGAGAACTGTTACTTGATGGATAGGCTATTGTACAACACACAGAGCTATTTTCCTTCATTCAGGACATTTAGAATGACAACCCATTACAGAGTAGCCTAGTGGGATTATTCACAAAATTATCTGGAGATCAGGTTATGAAATGTCATGACAAAGACATTTTAGTTTCCATGTTTCACCTGAAATATTAAATTGTTTATAGTCCTAGGTCTATGTTATTGTTAGGTGAAGTTATGGGTTCTACAGTAGGTCTATGTTGTTATTAGGTGAAGTTATGGGTCCTACAGTAGGTCTATGTTATTGTTTGGTGAAGTTATGGGCCAATTTGTCAAACACTTAGTGTACAAACCCTCATTGTCAGGCTGATAGAAAAGCCAAAGAGCATTTTACTGGTTGAAGTGTTTTTGAACTATAAAGCAGTTGATTTGGGACAATAACACAAACATATTAAGCAGGAGATTCAAACGAGCCTTACAGTTATAATCCAAAGTAATGTGAAATGCACTCATAAGCAACCTGGAAATGGAGGCTATTATTGCTGTTAGCCTATGAGAACTCCCCTGAGTTTTCCCCCACGGTGGTGAATTAGTAAATAGACACAGAGCTTAATGTGAGTTTCCTTGAGTAGCACTCCTGATCTTGCGCAGTAATATTCAGAATACATTGTGGAAAACTAAAATCTTTGCTCACCATTTTTGTTCCAGGCAGATATACTACATCCATAACTAGTGGTTTCCTCATTAGCAGATATACTACATCCATAACTAGTGGTTTCCTCATTAGCAGATATACTACATCCATATCTAGTGGTTTCCTCATTAGCAGGGAGGTGTTTCTGCAATCAAATTGTGTGTGCATCGCCCTCGTGCTGCAACTTTAGCAAACACAGAAAGGGGCCTTTTTTGGAGACCAAAGATCGTCTGGCACACTGCTTAGGTTTTGACTGTCTTAAGACAATTGTAAAATAATTTAACAGACCTCTGGGCATCACCTTTTACCTCAAATACACAGTGGATTTCTGCTGTTGTGGGCCTTTAACCATCTGTCTGACCTTGTTGTTCACACAGGAGAGAGATGTGACTATCGTGGATCCTCTGGGGAGCCTCGACAACATCATGAGGCAGAGAAAAGTCTCTCCAGATCAGAACTCCTCAAGAAACACCAGCAGAGATCCACAGGGAAGAAATATCATTGCTGCTCTGACTGTGGGAAACGTTGCAAATCTTCATCAGAACTTATAATACACCAGAGAACACACACAGGAGAGAAACCTTATGGCTGTGATCAATGTGGGAAGAGTTTTACTTCATCTAGCAATCTGACTGCACACCAGAGGACACACACAGGAGAGAAATCTTATACATGTGATCAATGTGGGAAGAGTTTTACTACATCTAGCAATCTGACTGCACACCAGAGAACACACACAGGAGAGAAACCTTATAGCTGTGATCAATGTGGGAAGAGTTTTGCTAAATCTAGCCATCTGACTGCACACCAGAGAACACACACAGGAGAGAAACCATATAGCTGTGATCAATGTGGGAAAAGTTTTGCTAAATCTAGCCATCTGACTGCACACCAGACAACACACACAGGAGAGAAACCATATAGCTGTAATCAATGTAGGAAGAGTTTTTCTACATCTGGCTATCTAACTATACACCATAGAACACACACAGGAGATAATCAGTGCTGTGATCAATGTGGGAAGAGTTTTTCTTCTTCTAGCTATCTAACTATACACCATAGAACACACACAGGAGAGAAATCATACAGCTGTGATCAATGTGGGAAGAGTTTTACTCAGCCAAAAAGCCTGAATATACACAAGCGGACACACACAGGGGAAGAGATACTCTGATAAAAGATCTCTGATTAAACATCAAATACATGAAGGAGTTGTTTCATGATATCAATGAAATAATGTCACAATGTAGAATGTTTAAACATTGTAGTAGGAATATTTTAATGATGTCACAATGTAGAATGTTTTAACATTGTAGTGGGAGTATTTTAATGATGTCACAATGTAGAATGTTTTAACATTGTAGTAGGAGTATTTTAATGATGTCACAATGTAGAAGCCTAAACGTTTGTTCATGTTACACTTCCCACGTTGGTGACCCACTTGAATCAAAATGCAACACTTCAAAATGTAGGGATCTGTTTTCTACAAATTGTCCTCTAACCAGTGATGTACACGTTACTCCCAGATTCGGTGTGGTTTTTGAGCTGTTAGTTTTAACAGGACGTGCAACCTCATCTCCCTCCTGTCGGCACAATTGATTTTAACATGATATCGATGAGTGATGACAAATAAGTGTTGTGTTCCTTTGTTTAGCGACCCCTACATTTAAATGCATCACTCCAAAATGTAGCTGACTGTCTTCTGCAGGTTGTCCTCTAATCAGTGAGGTAAAATATATCTCCCATTTCCATGTGTTTTTTGTTGTTGTTAGTTTCAACAGCTCGTACAACCTGATTTCCCCCCTAATCGATATCAGTGATTTATTGCTACTTGTCAAAACAACAGCGTTTTTGGTGCTTGTGCAGATTATAAGGAGCTTGTTTAAAAAATACAAGTAATGTGATTATTGTGGCAGTTTGTGTATATAGCACATTTTATGTTTAGGTTTTCAATATATCACAAACTGTTTCTGCATATTGGTTATGCAGAAACAATATTGGTTATTGATTTAGACACATTAAAACTGTGGTTTCACATTGGGGATATCCCACCTAGCAAAATGTCATTGAAAATAAGACTATGATACTATACTATAATAGACTACAATGCCCTATTGTACAATATGTATTTTTCTGGTCATTTTTTAAATTACTTTAAAACAACGTAATTTCAACGTACTTTCAGTAGCCGTGTTGGTTGAGCGTTGGGCCAGTAATCAGGGCAGTTAACGGTTGGCCGTCATTGTCGATAAGAAGTTGTTTTAAAAAAAAGACAAACATCATGACATGCAACAACAACCAAAGTGCTTCCTCATTCATTCTCTCATTTTCATGCTCTGAAAAGTGGACTAGAGTTCTTGAAGCTAGTGAGTTTTCCATAAAGAAAAATTTGAAAAAAAATAATACGATTGTATATTATTATTTAGAAATATGTGTTTTTTTCTTGTTTTTAATTGTTGACAGCCAGTAGACACCATGTTTATATTGGTGAAGCATTGTAGTTGATTATAATGTGAAATGGAAGTTGTTTTCTGTTGGTGAGCAAACTTGTCCAACAAAAATATAGGATGTATTTGTTGTCTTAAGGGGGAAGGTGTCACAGGCTTTGTTTTTTTTTTTCATTTGTGTTTTGAGGTTGGACTTTAGCCCAGCTCGTTAGCACGTATAGCTCGTTAGCACGTAGGACGCACTGATTGGTGTCACCTCGTTAGTCAGTATGTGTTACACCTGTGCTGTCTTGTCCATCTCATTAGTGGGAAGGTGTTTCACCTGAGCTGGTCCAGGTTCTATTTAAGAGTGTCTGGCCCAGTGCTCCAGTTGTCTTGATAGATGTGGAGAGTCAACACCTTTAGTTGCTCCACCTTTTTGGTTTGCTTCCTGTCTTTAAGTTTGTTGTGGGTTTTTCTTTTGTTTGCCTCTTCTTGGGCAGATTTAGTGGGTCTCATGGTGGGTGTCTTTTAGGTCCCAGTTGTTGTTACTAGTCAATTTTCAGTCGACACCCTCATAGTGTCTTTCAGAACCCCTCCTAAAAAACAAGCTGATATTTTGGGTTGGATATTGCATCCGATTAATATTTTAATCAATGGTATTTCCTTAGGGTGCTCATTAGTCTTTCAATTGTTAGTCTTCTGTATTTCTGTTTATTTTCATTGTTTTTTCCTGTAAAGCCATTGTGTTGCATTCATGCCTGAAATGTGCTGTATAAATAAAGCTCGATTTGATTCCATACTATCCCATTTTGGAAACGTTACATGGACCATACTATCCCATTTTGGAAACGTTACATGGACAATACTATCCCATTTTGGAAACGTTACATGGACAATACTATCCCAATTTGGAAACGTTACATGGACAATACTGTCCCATTTTGGAAACGTTACATGGACAATACTATCCCATTTTGGAAACGTTACATGTACGCCCCCTTGTGGAGGGAAATTAATATCTTAGATGGTAGCTGTAGATGGGATTCAAACGCATAATGGTATTAATACAGTGTCTAGACTACCTCTTTTGTATAAAGGCCCTTCAGAATCCAAACACAGTATTGCCACGCAGCAAAATGTTGCGTATAATCTTTCAAGTCAGCCTGATAAAATATTGAACAATTTGTGAACAAAGATATCTTGAAATGTGATATTAGGCCTGTATGGCAGTACTGTTACTGTCTGGCAGTACTGTATTGGCTAGTGCTTTCTCCAATATGTTCTTCTATTTTGCATTAAATTGTATGTCGATGCCATTTATCTTTCAATATTTATTTAATATATATATATATGTATATATTGATACTTGTAAGACTATTCTTTGACACATTTTCTCTTCCTTTGAAATTCTTATAGGACAGAACATGGACACAATGCAATTGGGATCAAGAAGAAGGTACAGATCTGTTGTAGGACAGCTGCATTTGAAGTGTACATTTAACCTACATAGCAGTCAATACAAACTGACATCTATTAGCATACAAATGTGTGCAAATGATCTTTTCAGATCTTCTAAGAAATTAATAGAGTCACTGGAATGGATATAGACAAAAATATAATTCAAGGACTATCAGAGGTAGAGAGGCAAGGCAGGGGTGAGGACATCATCCTGCTATTTTGACAGTCTATAAATATATAAATAAATACTTATTTTCCACCATAATTTGCAAAAAAAATTCAGTAGGCCTACAATGTGATTTTCTGGATTTCTTTTTCTCATTTTGTCTGTCATAGTTGAAGTGTACCTATGATGAAAATTACAGGCCTCTCTCATCTTTTTAAGTGGGAGAACTTGCACAATTGGTGGCTGACTAAATACTTTTTTGCCCCACTGTATGTTGTTAAGTTACTGTGTTCTGGGGATAAGAGAAGTTGGGGTGAAGTTACCAGGGCCGGTCATAAAGATGGCAAACTTCCTAACATAACTAAGTGGATATGATATACACACTAAAGCTGAAAAATCTGTATTTAGCATCAAGTCTACAATATTGTTAGTTTACCTACGATTCATTTTTAATGTATGTTGTTTTTATTGTACATCATTATTTTTATATATTTTTAAATGTCATGAAAAGCACTATACAAAGTAAATGTATTATTTATTATGGTCTGACATGTCTGCAGAAATGTTGCAATTTTGTAATGTGTTTTGTTTGGTAAATTGTTTTGTAAATATTAATTCACATTTGTGGTGCCACTAAATAAACAATTAATTATTTAAGTCAATATTGTTATTAAAATATGTTTTTGTAATGCAGGGAGGGTGGACAGGGAGTTAAAAAATGAACCCCAAAAGGTTCTTCGATGAACCATGATAAGGGGTTCTTCAAAGAACTTTTAGGGGTTCCCACAAAAGGTTCTTCAAATAACTTTTAGGGGTTCCCCCACAGTTTCAATTTGAAGAACCCCTAAAGGATACTCCAGGAACCTTTACTTTTTAGAGTGTATATTGATGAAAGTCACCTTGTCCGAGAGACATTTACATAGTTATACACAGCCCGATTTGGGATGACTATTTTGGGGCGAAATAGCGGCCACAACAGACAGACCTGATATCGCCCATAATTCAACGTCCTTGGTTTTCAAAGGGAGCCGTTGGTTTTTAGATGCAGTCGCTTTTTAGCTATTTGTCTGAAAGTATTTTCTCAACTACGATACCAACTCCAGTCAGCAGATGGCGAAGTGCATCTTTCAGGTGATTCTGCCACTGTGACGTATAATCTAGTGGACGGGACGCTTCTTCAACATCAGCTAGTCAGCCATCTTGGTTCACTCTAACTTTATGGAAAAAGGTTTATTCAATCAATCTAGCAACTCCTCCCATACTGGGAAAATACAGGAATACACACTCAGAGCCTCCTGACTGGGCCCTGTTTACACCTCCAAGGTGCCCCCCTCACACACACTCAGAGCCTCCTGCCTGGGCCCTGTTTACACCTCCAAGGTGCCCCCCTCACACACACTCAGAGCCTACGAGGCTTTTCTAACTACTACACTTTGCGTGTTTCACTCACCTCTTCAAAAAAATAAAAAAAAAGGTTTGAGATATTGTGTCGACTCAGCTCACTGCCTCTCAGATCAAAGGTGGGTCCATCTGCTCCGTTCCCAAAGTGTGGTCTCCCTGAGATCCCAAGTTTGAGGGATCCCTGGTGCACCATTTACCCAGGTCATCAGGAGCAGTCACCAAGTGAAGATTAACATCCCCAAATGTGGTTAATTTCTTTCATATCAAATGGAGACAAACTTATCACACAAGTCAGAGTTATTCTTAAACTAAATCTTTATTCACTTATTAATAAGGGAGCAGGTCAATACAACGTACACATAAAGTGAATCAATTGGGTGCTCTACGATAATGATGGCTGGTCAACAAATCCCCCCCAGATGATTCGTTGAGAGCCACGAGACAAAAGTACAAAGGTCTTTTACAGCCAAGATACACCCCTTTCAACCTACATGACCAACAATAGACGTATCGAACTGGTCACAAGGTTAAGATTTGTATGAAAGATACTTATAGTTCACAGCAGACAGTATCTGCTGTAAAAACAGTACTCTTTGTGTAGAGACCAGGGTCTGGCCCTGAGGTCGTCTCTCCCTGGTACCATATAGAACAGAAACATTAACTCATGCTCTGGAATGCGGTCTCAAGGTTTATCACCCAAGACATTGTAAATCTCCTGTCAGTGTTTTCTCCCAGAGGCCCATCCTCAGTAGAACACACAGACACAATAGTTCTAAGAACCCTCTATTCTGTTGCATAAAACAACCATTTGATGCAATAAAAGTATTATAACATAATGTTGCAGTTTAGCTCTCAGTGTCCACTGAAAGTTGACTAGTAACAACAACTGGGACAAAAAAGACACCCACCATGAGACCCACTAAATCTGCCCAAGAAGAGGGAAACAAATGAAAAACCCACACCAAACTTAAAAACTGGAAGCAAACCAAAAAGGTAGCGCAACTAAAGGTGTTGACTCTCCACATCTATCAAGACAACTGGAGCACTGGGCCAGACACTCTTAAATAGAACCTGGACCAGCTCAGGTGTAACACCTTCCCACTAACGAGATGGACAAGCCAGCACAGGTGTAACACATACTGACTAACGAGGTGACACCATTCAGTACGTGCTGACGAGCTAAAATCCAACCTCAAAACATAAATGCAAAAACCAAAGCCTGTAAAACCTTCCCCTTTAAGACAACAAATATATCCTATATTTTTGTTGGACAAGTTTGCACACCACCAACAGAAAACAACTTCCATTTCACATTATTATCAACTACAATGCTTCACCATATAAACATAGTGTCTACTGGCTGACAATTAAAAACACGTATTTCTGAAATAATAATAAACAATCATATTATTTTTTTCTCATTTTTCTTTCTATAGAATCCTAAAACTCACTATCTTCTAGAACTCTCGTCTTCCTAAAACTCACTAGCTTCTAGAACTCTCGTCTTCCTAAAACTCACTAGCTTCTAGAACTCTCGTCTTCCTAAAACTCAATAGCTTCTAGAACTCTCGTCTTCCTAAAACTCACTAGCTTCTAGAACTCTCGTCTTCCTAAAACTCACTAGCTTCTAGAACTCTCGTCTTCCTAAAACTCACTAGCTTCTAGAACTCTCGTCCCCTCAAATCAAATTGTATTAGTCATGTCTGATTTCAAGAGCAAACTCCTGCAATATCTTGATAGGCATGTTGTTGGATCGAGTCTGTTGATTGGTCAGTCATTGGGTTCATTTGTTGAAATCAAATCAAGCTTTATTTATACAGCACATTTCAGACATGGATGCAACACAATGGCTTCACAGGAAAAAACAAATAAAAAAATGAAAAACAGAAATATTTAGTACACAACAAACAGAAGACTAACAACTGAAAGACTAATGAGCACCCTAAGGAAATACCATTGATTAAAATATTAATTGGATGCAATATCCATCCCAAAATTCTTTTTTTTTTTTTTTTAGGAGGGGCTCTGAAAGTCACTATAGGGGTGTCCACTGACAATTGACTAGTAACAACAACTGGGACATAAAAGTCACCCACCATGAGACCCACTAAATCTGCCCAAGAAGAGGTAAACAAAAGAACTGGTGTTACACATACTGACTAATGAGGTGACACCAATCAGTGCGCCCTACGTGCTAACGAGCTATACGTGCTAAAGTCCAACCTCAAAACATAAATGGAAAAACGAAAGCCTGGAACACCTTTCCCCTTAAGACAACAAATATATCCTATGTTTTTGTTGGACAAGTTTGCCCACCACCAACTGAAAACAACTTCCATTTCACATAATCAACTACAATGCTTCACCTTCTACAATATAAACATAGTGTCTACTGGCTGTCAACAATTAAAAACAAGAAAAAACACATAATTCTAAATAATAATATACAATCGTATTATTTTTTCTTCTTTTTCATTCTATAGAATCCTAGAACTCAATAGCTTCTAGAACTCTCGTCTTCCTAAAACTCAATAGCTTCTAGAACTTTCGTCTTCCTAAAACTCACTAGCTTCTAGAACTCTCGTCCCCTTGGAACGAGCCCAAACAAAACTCATCTCCAATACGGAAAAACGTGCAGTCAAAATAAATTGTGATCCATGGCAACGCACTGGCTAAACGCAAAACACAAATCTTTTTGACTGCCCATTCTTGAGACAATCAGCAACCAAGTTGTCTGATTTCAAGAGGAAACTCCTGCAATATCCGTAGTAACTTTCCACCTCACTGCAGAGCTTCTCTCTCTTTTCAGGGTTCACTAGATAGGCATGTTGTTGGATCGGGGCCCAGTCCCCAATGTCATGCTCTAGTACATTTGGGTTGGCACATCTGAGAATTAACCCTGATATTCTAAAAACAGGGCAACAATGTCAATATAATTGTACCCAAAAAACTGTCAGTTGGTTGAATGAATAATTATCATTACTAAATGTTACATGAAATGTAAATGTGAAATATTTGATTGCATAGTATTATTTGCAATGGCTTTTCAATTACATTTTGCTAGGTGGGATAGCCCCAATGTCAAAACACAGTTTTAACATGTCCAAATCAATAACCAATATGCAGAAACAGTTTGGGATAAATTGAAAAGCTAACGTGGTAAATACACAAACATCTGCCACAATAATGGTCTTTTTTAAAACAAGCTCCTTATAAACTGCACAAGCACCAGAAACGCTGTTGTTTTGACAAGTAGCAATAAATCACGGATATCAATTAGGGGGGAAATCAGGTTGTACGTGCTGTTGAAACTAACAAAAAAACAACAACATGGAAATGGGAGATATCTTTTAGCTCACTGGTTAGAGGACAACCTGCAGAAGACAGTCAGCTACATATTGGAGTGATGCATTTAAAATTAGGGGTCGCTAAACAAAGGAACACAACACTTATTTGTCATAACTCTTCGATATTATGTTGAAATCAGTTGATTCTGGGAATAATGTGTACATCACTGGTTAGAGGACAACTCTTTTTTTGTTAGTCACTTTGTGTTAAATCACATAAATAGTACTCTTTCAATTCAGAGCCTGGATTTCCCCCAATGAGCCTAATATCCATATCATGTTGAAACCAATTGATAAGGGGGCAAACGTTTAGGGTTCTACATTGTGACATTCTGACTGCAGAGTATATTAATATACTATATATTAAAACATTCTACATTGAGACATTAAAACGCTCCTACTACAATGTTAAAACATTCTACATTGTGACATTAATTCATTGATATCATGAAACAACTCCTTCATATATACATTTTCTGATATTTGATCAGAGATCTTTTATCAGATTATCTCTGGTCACAGCTAAGAGGTTTCTCTCCTGTGTGTGTTCTATGGTGTATAGTTAGATAGCCAGAAGAAGAAAAACTCTTCCCAAATTGACCACAGCTATAAGTTTTCTCTCCTGTGTGTATTCTCTGGTGCACTGTCAGATCTCCAGATTGACTAAAACTCTTCCCACATTGATCACAGCTATAAGATTTCTCTCCTGTGTGTGTTCTCTGGTGTATAGTTAGAAAGCTAGAAGTAGAAAAACTCTTCCCACATTGATCACAGCGCGGATTCTCTCCTGTGTGTGTTCTATGGTGTATAGTTAGATAGCCAGAAGAAGAAAAACTCTTCCCAAATTGACCACAGCTATAAGTTTTCTCTCCTGTGTGTGTTCTCTGGTGTATAGTTAGATAGCTAAAAGTAGTATAACTCTTCCCACATTGATCACAGCGCGGATTCTCTCCTGTGTGTGTTCTATGGTGTATAGTTAGATAGCCAGAAGAAGAAAAACTCTTCCCACATTGACCACAGATATAAGGTTTCTCTCCTGTGTGGATTCTCTGATGAATTTTAATGCCGAATGAGGTGAATCTCTCCCCACAGTAGGGGCAGCGGTGAGTTCTCCTCCTTGTGGATCTCCGCAGGTGTTTCTTGAGGTGTTCTGATGTGGAGAGACTCTTCTCTGCCTCTTCAGCATCATGTTGTTGTTGAGGCTCCCCAGAGGATCCACGATAGTCCCGTATCTCTCCTGTGTGAACAACAAAGTCAGACGGTTAAAGGCCCACAACAGCAGAAATCCACTGTTTATTTGAGGTAAAAGGTGATGCCCAGAGCGTACCCATGCAGTTGTACAACAATTGATGTCTGTTAAATTATTTTACAATTGTCTTAAGACAGTCAAGACCTAAGCAGTGTGCCAGACGACCTTTGGTCTCCAAAAAAGGCCCCTTTCTGTGTTCTGTGCTAAAATTGCAGCACGAGGGCGATGCACACACAATTTGATTGCAGAAACCGCTAGTTATGGATGTAGTATATCTTGTAATGAGGAAACCACTAGTTATGGATGTAGTATATCTGGTAATGAGGAAACCACTAGTTATGGATGTAGTATATCTGGCAATGAGGAAACCACTAGTTATGGATGTAGTATATCTAGTAATGAGGAAACCACTAGTTATGGATGTAGTATATCTGGTAATGAGGAAACCACTAGTTATGGATGTAGTATATCTAGTAATGAGGAAACCACTAGTTATGGATGTAGTATATCTGGTAATGAGGAAACCACTAGTTATGGATGTAGTATATCTAGTAATGAGGAAACCACTAGTTATGGATGTAGTATATCTGGTAATGAGGAAACCACTAGTTATGGATGTAGTATATCTGGTAATGAGGAAACCACTAGTTATGGATGTAGTATATCTGGTAATGAGGAAACCACTAGTTATGGATGTAGTATATCTGGTAATGAGGAAACCGATAGTTATGGATGTAGTATATCTGGTAATGAGGAAACCACTAGTTATGGATGTAGTATATCTGGCAATGAGGAAACCACTAGTTATGGATGTAGTATATCTGGTAATGAGGAAACCACTAGTTATGGATATAGTATATCTGGTAATGAGGAAACCACTAGTTATGGATGTAGTAAATCTGCCTGGAACAAAAATGGTGAACAAAGATTTTAATATTACAGCGCAAGATCAGGAGTGCTACTGAAGGAAATTCACATTAAGCTCTGTGTCTATTCACTAATTTACCACCGTGGGGGAAAACTCAGGGGAGTTCTCATACGCTGACAGCAAAAATAACCTCCATTTATAGGTTGCTTATGAGTGCATTTTACACTACTTTTGGATAATAACTGTAACGCTCGTTTGAATCTCCTGCTTAATATGTTTGTGTTATTGTCGCAAATCAACTGCTTTATACTTATAAAACACTTCAACCAGTAAAATGCTCTTTAGCTAGCTTTGCCATCAGCCTGAAACTGAGGGTTTGTACATTAAGTGTTTAACAAATTGGCCCACAACTTCACTAACAACAACATAGACCTACCGTAGGACCCATAACTTCACCTAACAACAACATAGACCTACTGTAGGACCCATAACTATAACATAGACCTACTATAGGACCCATAACTTCACCTAACAACAACATAGACCTACTGTAGGACCCATAACTTCCCCTAACAATAACAGACCTACTGTAGAACCCATAACTTCACCTAACAACAACCTAGACCTACTGTAGGACCCATAACTTCACCTAACAACAACATAGACCTACTGTAGAACCCATAACTTCACCTAACAACAACGTAGACCTACTGTAGGACCCATAACTTCACCTAACAACATAGACCTACTGTAGGACCCATTACTTCACCTGATAACATAGACCTACTGTAGGACCCATAACTATAACATAGACCTACTGTAGGACCCATAACTTCACCTAACAACAACATAGACCTACTGTAGGACCCATAACTATAACAGACCTACTGTAGGACCCATAACTATAACATAGACCTACTATAGGACCCATAACTTCACCTAACAACAACATAGACCTACTGTAGGACCCATAACTTCACCTAACAACAACATAGACCTAGGACTATATATCATTTAATATTTCAGGTGAAACATGGAAACTAAAATGTCTTTGTCATGACATGTCATAACCCAAACAGCAGATAATTTTGTGAATAATCCCACTAGGCTACTCTGTAATGTGTTGTCATTCTAAATGTCCTGAATAAAGGAAAATAGCTCTGTGTGTTGTACAATAGCCTATCCATCAAGGAACAGTTCTCTACACATTATGAGCTAAGTATCTCTGTGTCCAAACAGACTAACGAGACCCTACAGTAAATCAAGCAGACAATAACATTATAAACATCAATTTGTTAGGGATGTTGGATCCAACGTGGAGCACGGCATAACTGTCTTTACCAGAGAAATGAATGAAGAAGCACTTTGGTTGTTGTTGCATGTCGTGATGTTTGTAATTTGACTGTCAAAATTGTCCGACAGCAAGATCCAGAATTTACGTTGAAGTTTATCATAGGCTGACTATAACTACTGTTCCCTGAAGGAGGGAAACTAGGTTTTCATAATGCTGACCCAAACGGATACTAAATGAAACAGCCCCTGGCAGACCACCCAGACCTGACCCCGCAAGATACGCCAGTTTTGTCAATTTATTAAATTGACTTTCATTTGAAACACTCCTGTCAATGTTGAGTAAGGACGCACACCTGATTACACATATAGTAGTAGGACTAGTCTACCTGGCAACACATATAGAAGTAGGACTAGTCTACCTGGTTACACATATAGAAGTAGGACTAGTCTACCTGCCTATAAATGTGCCCATTTGGGGATGTCTGATAATATTTCTCATTGTCTTAACGCTGCACCACTAATGAGTTGTGGAGCTTCTCAAATTAATTTTTTCTTCACCTCCAAACAGCAAATAAACAAAGTCTAATCAATTGCGAATGACAATAGTTCGTCAAAGTATTTTCGTAAAATATTTCCAGCTCTCGCCCTTTCACCATTCGGCACTTGATTGGTTACATTTCTCCAACCTTATAGTTTTAACCATGTTGAGGCGATACAGTGTTGATTTACATTGTTTCTAAACATTGGAGTAAAAAAAGCTTATTTGGGGTTCTGATGGGGTACAACAGTTGAACTAAGCTCATGAGGCATGTGTTATATTCTTCAAGAATCAATGGCTATAAATAAATCATTTAAAAATCAAAATATGGATGTAGCAATTGCAGATTTCCCCTTTAACACCAAACATCAGTTCAACAACTGCAGAGTTTGTGCCTCTGTATTTAAGACAGTACTTACGAGTGTTAATCAGGGAACGGTTTCTCAAAACCATCTTATGGCTAAATTCATCGTTAGAACCATTGGATGCCTTAAGATGTGTTTGGGAAACCGGGCCCAGATATCCAGTTTCCTCCTCTTCTTCCTCCTCCGTTTTCGATGTAACAGTCATCTCTCCCTCCTCCTCTTTCACTCCATAAACTGCATCCTCCTCTCCTTTCACTGTAACATCCTCCTCCTCTTTCACCCTGAACGCATCTTCCTCTTCTTTCACAGTAACGTCCTCAACCTCTACTTCTTGTTTTACTGTGATATCCTCCTCTTTCACTCTGAACGCGTCTTCCTCTTCTTTCACAGTAAAGGCCTCACTCTCTACTTCTTGTTTTACTGTGATATCCTCATCTCCTTTAGCAGGAGAGTAGCTTAGTGACCGCATGGTCGGGGATGTTAGCTAGCTAGGCTAATGCTAACTTAACCAGCCTGCCAGCTGACTAATAACAACACCGTAAATATGAAATTAAATCGGATAACTAACTAGACGACAGAAGTGGGTTTAAAACACAGTGGCTAATATACACTAAAGCGTCTAAAGAGCTTTATTGGTTCGGCTACTTTGTCTAGCAAGCTACCGAGGTGGCTGACCAACTGTTGCTGCTGCTGAAAGACGCGTTCGGTCCACTAGATTATACGTCACACCAACAGCATAACCTTAAAGTCGCAGACCGCCATCTGTTGACTGGAATGGGTAACGCGGTTGAGTAAAATGTATATTTTATCTTCAGACAACAAGTTAAAGTGTAGGAGGCATTAGTTTTTACTCACCAGTGTAACAATACAGTGTGGTTAAAGACTTAGTAAGCTAGTTGTAGTCACGATATGGTTACCTATAAGTACAAACAGTTATGTTTTTGCGTTATTACATATTTATTAACTTATTTCGGGAAATCTTCTAAACTACCCACAATGCACTATTTCCCAAGGTCATATGGATGATCTACTCTGTGCTACTGAGTTTGTATGCCAGTGTAACGGTGTAATGAAGCTACATGTTTTAAATAGATTTAATCTTTATTTAACTAGGCAAGTCAGTTAAGAACAAATTCTTATTTACATTGACGGCCTACCCCGGCCAAACCCAAACCCAGACGATGCTGGGCCAATTTTGCGCTGCCCTATGGGACTCCCAATCATAGCCTGTTATGATACAGCCTGGATTTGAACCAGGGTCTTTAGTGACGCCTCTAGCACTGAGATGCCATACCTTAGACCGCTGCGCTGCTCGTGTGTTTACATTACACTCGGTGTAATACACTCATTGATAAAGGTATTTGATTCTGGGTAATCCACAGCAGATATTTGGAGAATTTGAAAATTGAGTGGTCCTGGGATAGAAATGTATAAAGTTGACATTACATCATAAAATCCACGTTTTAATACATTAGCAATTTATGTTTTAGGAACTACTGTTGTTGGTTTGGCGTCAAATAAGCCTCTCTTTATATGTTATTTGCCAAATCTCAGTTTTCCATGTGGGTTTTATGCTAAAGTTCCCTCTTTCAGGTTGGTATCTAACTGGAAAATGCATCTTCTTTAGGAGTGCTATTTTTACCCTGTCGACTACTGATCATTCATCCACACTGTGTGTCTCATCAATGCAGGTCATTTATGACAAATGTATAAAGTACATGTTTTATAAACTCATGAAGACCAGCCAGTTTATCAGCCCGGTTTTGTTAGTTTAGGTGTGTTATACTTCTTCACCACCAGAGGGGGACATTGAGTCATTTTCCAGGTTAATTTGATATATTTTGATACTAAAATGGATGACAGTATATTCTGATGGAGTGAATATGAGACACATGTAAACAATTGATTCATTTATTATAGAAAATTAGGAATTATTAGGAATGGTTAAATCCACTATACGATCTCAATAACTTTGATAGACATTTCAATAGTTTTTTTGTTAGTATATTATAGGGCAGATTTATGGAGAATTGCTGTGGGAGTGCTATTTATATCCCGTCACTACTGATCATTCATCCATACTGTGTGTGTCCCATCATTGCAGCTTTGGAAATAAATGAACTATCCATCCATTGCTCCTTCCTGTGTTGACTCACTGACTTGAGAGACCAGGAAGGTCACACTAGCTCGATTGGTTGATATCTAGCTCAAGCTTCACCTCATGCTTTTCATGAACTGTGTGGTTGTGTTATCTAGTGGGAACCTGTTAGCACGGTAGACTCTGGTGACTTCATGCCGTCACCAGAGTCTACCGAGGAAATCAACCTGCTTGTGTAACAGTATAACTTTAAACCGTCCCCTCGCCCCGACACGGGCGCGAACCAGGGACCCTCTGCACACATCAACAACGGTCGCCCACGAAGCATCGTTACCCATCGCTCCACAAAGGCCACGGCCCTTGCAGAGCAAGGGGCAACCCTACTTAAAGTCTCAGAGCAAGTGACGTAACTGATTGAAATGCTACTAGCGCGTACCCGCTAACTAGCTAGCCATTTCACATCCGTTACACTCACCCCCCTTTCAACCTCCTCCTTTTCCGCAGCAACCAGTGATCCGGGTCACGGCACCAATGTAACAGTAGAACTTTAAACCGTCCCCTCGCCCCGACACGGGCGCGAACCAGGGACCCTCTGCACACATCGACAACAGTCACCCACGAAGCAGCGTTACCCATCGCTCCACAAAAGCCGCGGCCCTTGCAGAGCAAGGTGCAACCCTACTTGTAGGTTTCAGAGCAAGTGACGTAACTGATTGAAATGCTACTAGCGCGTACCCGCTAACTAGCTAGCCATTTCACATCCGTTACACTTGCTCCTTTTTGTTTTGTCAACTTTTCGATGGGGATGTTATGTTTGATACCGGAGGTACGAGGCCTTGAAAGCAGTAAACTTCAAAGCAGTGTGTTGATGCCTGTATCACTTTATCAGCAGCACGTCATCAATGACGTCTGAATATTCATTTCATCGAACAACCACCTGATTGGTTTGGTATTGGGCTGGTTCGCCACTGCAGGTGACGGACTGATCTACAAATCACCTTACATCATGAGTAACTACTCATTATTATTTATATATCAGTCAGCCAGTCACCATTTACCCACAATGCAGCATGGATTTGATGCTCTCAAACACGGCCAGTGGTTTAGTAGAAGAATAAGTGTGGGACGTCATCTATAATAATGACATAAAGGCTATGCTGCTACGGTGTGGGATGTCATCTATAATAATGACATAAAGGCTATGCTGCTACGGTGTGGGACGTCATCTATAATAATGACATAAAGGCTATGCTGCTACGGTGTGGGATGTCATCTATAATAATGACATAAAGGCTATGCTGCTACGGTGTGGGATGTCATCTATAATAATGACATAAAGGCTATGCTGCTACGGTGTGGGATGTCATCTATAATAATGACATAAAGGTTATGCTGCTAAGGTGTGGGACGTCATCTATAATAATGACATAAAGGCTATGCTGCTAAGGTGTGGGATGTCATCTATAATAATGACATAAAGGCTATGCTGCTACGGTGTGGGATGTCATCTATAATAATGACATAAAGGCTATGCTGCTACGGTGTGGGACGTCATCTATAATAATGACATAAAGGCTATGCTGCTACGGTGTGGGATGTCATCTATAATAATGACATAAAGGCTATGCTGCTACGGTGTGGGACGTCATCTATAATAATGACATAAAGGCTATGCTGCTACGGTGTGGGACGTCATCTATAATAATGACATAAAGGCTATGCTGCTACGGTGTGGGATGTCATCTATAATAATGACATAAAGGCTATGCTGCTACGGTGTGGGACGTCATCTATAATAATGACATAAAGGCTATGCTGCTACGGTGTGGGATGTCATCTATAATAATGACATAAAGGCTATGCTGCTACGGTGTGGGACGTCATCTATAATAATGACATAAAGGCTATGCTGCTACGTGCTACGGTGTGGGACGTCATCTATAATAATGACATAAAGGCTATGCTGCTACGGTGTGGGACGTCATCTATAATAATGACATAAAGGCTACGCTGCTACGGTGTGGGATGTCATCTATAATAATGACATAAAGGCTATGCTGCTACGGTGTGGGACGTCATCTATAATAATGACATAAAGGCTATGCTGCTACGGTGTGGGATGTCATCTATAATAATGACATAAAGGCTATGCTGCTACGGTGTGGGATGTCATCTATAATAATGACATAAAGGCTATGCTGCTACGGTGTGGGATGTCATCTATAATAATGACATAAAGGCTATGCTGCTACGGTGTGGGATGTCATCTATAATAATTTATCTGTTCTAAATTCTGTGTTGCTCAAAGCCTTGAGTGATGAACCTATTTTTGAGACTATTGGGTGTAAAGCGTCAATGCTTCAGGAAGCTTTGTTTCCCTATCATGGAATCTATCTATTTTGGATGTTGGGGATTTTCCCTGCCATCATTCTGTATGTCTCTTTTGATCTGCAGTCATGTTTTAGTTGGGTTTTGTTAGTTGGGTTCTATCGGTCTCCATTAGTTGGGCTCCAGCTTGTTGACCATAGTGTCACAAACCGGCTCGAAGACCGTGACAAAAAGTGAGACAACGGGGAGATAAAGAATAACAAAATATATTTATTAACTTTAGTAAAGTAAATACAATTAACACTGGTGGGTGTTTAGTCAGTAGTGTAAGTGATTGGTCGCGTGTATACATGTGATAATGAGGGGTGTTGAAAGGTGCCAACGCAAACAACCAAAATCTGTCTGTGTCTGCATGGAGAGAGTCTCCTCAATGACTGGGGAAGAGGTGCATTTATCACGGGACACACCAGAGCCCAAACAACCAAAATCTGTCTGTGTCTGCATGGAGAGAGTCTCCTCAATGACTGGGGAAGAGGTGAATTTATCCTGGGACACACCCGAGCCCAAACAACCAAAATCTGTCTGTGTCTGCATGGAGAGAGTCTCCTCAATGACTGGGGAAGAGGTGCATTTATCCTGGGACACACCCGAGCCCAAACAACCAAAATCTGTCTGTGTCTGCATGGAGAGAGTCTCCTCAATGACTGGGGAAGAGGTGCATTTATCCTGGGACACACCCGAGCCCAGGTGTGTCCCAATTCACTGAAAACCCTCCCGGCTCCGCCCACCGACATCCTATTAAGAAAAACAAGAGCAAAGAGAAATAATTCTGCAGACAGAGTGGAATGGTCTTCACAGCTGTCTGGTGATATACCAGGGACTATGCATGCAGTTAGGTTTGTATGCAGTCTGGTGATATACCAGGGACTATGCATGCAGTTAGGTTTGTATGCACTCTGGTGATATACCAGGGACTGGGGATGCAGTTAGGTTTGTATGCAGTCTGGTGATATACCAGGGTCTGGGGATGCAGTTAGGTTTGTATGCAGTCTGGTGATATACCAGGGACTATGCATGCAGTTAGGTTTGTATGCAGTCTGTTGATATACCAGGGACTGGGGATGCAGTTAGGTTTGTATGCAGTCTGGTGATATACCAGGGACTGGTGATGTAGTTAGGTTTGTATGCAGTCTGGTGATATACCAGGGACTGGGCATGCAGTTAGGTTTGTATGCAGTCTGGTGATATACCAGGGACTGGTGATGTAGTTAGGTTTGTATGCAGTCTGGTGATATACCAGGGACTATGGATGCAGTTAGGTTTGTATGCAGTCTGGTGATATACCAGGGACTGGGCATGCAGTTAGGTTTGTATGCAGTCTGGTGATATACCAGGGCCTGGGGATGCAGTTAGGTTTGTACAGTCTGGTGATATACCAGGGACTGGGGATGCAGTTAGGTTTGTACAGTCTGGTGATATACCAGGGCCTGGGGATGCAGTTAGGCTTGTACAGTCTGGTGATATACCAGGGACTATGGATGCAGTTAGGTTTGTATGCAGTCTGGTGATATACCAGGGACTGGGGATGCAGTTAGGTTTGTACAGTCTGGTGATATACCAGGGACTGGGCATGCAGTTAGGTTTGTACAGTCTGGTGATATACCAGGGACTGGGGATGCAGTTAGGTTTGTATGCAGTCTGATGATATACCAGGGTCTGGTGATGCACAGTTAGCGTTGTTTTCCTCTAGCTATTCTCCAGTTTGCTCCCAGCAGCTTTCATAGAACGTAGATCACTGTTAAACCAGACGCCGCAGAGCGTTTGTTTGACTGAATGAATATGACATTGCCTTAAATGCAGCGTTAGATGTAAAGTTTAAATTCTCATTCATTACACATCTTCACTAATCAATCAACACATGCTTTCCTTTGGACGTATCAATATAATATTATTTAATGAAATACATTTTGAAAATACCATTTTTTGTCAGGAAATAAAATAAACATTTCCTTATACTGCGTTACCCACTCCAGTCAGCTGATGACGATGCTGCCTGTGTGACGTATAATCTAGTGGACGGGACACTTCAACAACAACAGCGAGTCAGTCACTTCAGTAGCTTGCTAGGCGACATGGCCTAAACATTCAAGCTTTTCAGACTGTTTCAGTGCAGATTTGCCTATGTGTTTTAGACATACTTCTGTTTTATAGCGAGTTGCCCCATTTATTTTCATATTTACGTTGTTAGTCAGGCAGACGTCTTAAATTTGCCTAGCGCTAGCCTAGTCGCTAATGCTAACAAGCTAGCTAACATCTCCGACCATGAGCTCCCTAAACTTCTCCCCTCCAGTTAAAGAAGAGGTGGTCTGCTGGACGGAGAAAGAAGGTCAAGGGGCTGAACATTGTCGTGAAAGAGGAGGAGGAAGAAGAGGATGTTACAGTAAAACAAGAAGTAGAGAGTGAGGCTGTTACAGTGAAAGAAGAAGAGAAAGACGTTTCAGTGAAAGAAGAGGAAGACGCGTTCAGAGTGAAAGAGGAGGAGGATGTTACAGTTAAAGAAGAGGAGGAGAAAGAGGAGGGTGCAGTTTTTGGAGTGAAGAAGGAGAAAGAGGGAGAGATAACGGTCATATTGACAGAGGAGTCAGGAGATCTGATTACCACCAGTAAGTACTGTCTTAAAAACGGGCTCTAACTCTCTAAAGGTTTTGAATGAATGTGTGGTTTTTAAGCAGCATGCTACTGAAATTCTATAATTGAAAATGTTGTTCTGTACTATAGGAATTTATGTGATAATATAATGTTAAAGCTACATTTTAAAATGGGTGGTTAAAGCCCTGAATGCTGATTGGCTGACAGCCGTGGTATATCAGGCCGTATACCATGGGTATGACATAACATGTATTTTTACTGATCTAATTACGTTGGTAACCAGTTTATAATTGCAATAATCCACCCCAGGGGTTTGTGATATATGGCCAATATACCACGGCTAAGGGCTGTATCCAGGCACTCTGCGTTGCGTTGTGCTTAAGGACAGTCTTTAACCATGCTATATTGGCCATATACCACACTTCCTCGGGTCTTATTGCTTAACTGTAACGTGTGTATACCATCAGAGTCCCCCCCCACCACAAAATCACAACTTAATTGTCTCACAGAATGGCAAACAACCATCTCTGTTCAGCCTTAAACATGACATTATCTATTATTATAGAGCTCTGCTCAGCCTATAAACATGACATTCCCTGAGAAATTAGATTTGGAGCTCTACATCATTTGTTTTTAAATCTCACCGTCACCAAGTTTATTTTTAATGATGTAATGTTGTGAAGACTGACCTCAGGTTATTGAGGGATCTAGTCTAGATTAAACCTCATAGGAAGACAATTTTATTTAATGCAGGCTTCATTCAGGTCTCTCTGTTTAACTAAATAATCTGTTTGTCTTTTGGCAGGAGAGAGACCAGACTCTGACAGCGGGAAGAGTTCCTCAGAGGAAACAGACCCAGAGACGCCTAACCAACACCACTGCTCCCACTGTGGAAAGAGTTTTAGGTGGTTAGTGAGCCTGAAAACGCATGAGAGAATACACACAGGAGAAAAGCCGTATCACTGTTCTCACTGTGGAAAGAGTTTTAGGTGGTTATGGGTCCTGAAAACGCATGAGAGAATACACACAGGAGAAAAACCTTTCCAATGTTCCCAGTGTGGAAAGAGTTTTAGGTGGTCAGGGAGTCTGAAAAAGCATGAGAGAACACACACAGGAGAGAAGCCTTTCCAACATACTAATACACAGGAGGAGACAACATACCACTGCTCTCATTGTGAAAAGACATTTTCCCAGTCAGAGGACCTGAAAACACACGAGAGAATAGAGAGGCTGTGTTCTGACTTATGTTTCTGACTGAGAATTTGTCCACGGCCAGGATTCACAGGACCAGGGTGTCCGCTATGGACACCTGGAAGAAATCAGCAGCGGACATTTCTGAAGGTTTATCCAACAGACCTGTACATCCATGAATGGATCTCTATAATGTGTAACTATTTCTGAAGGTTTATCCAACAGACCTGTACATCCATGAATGGATCTCTATAATGTGTAACTGTTTCTGAAGGTTTATCCAACAGACCTGTACATCCAGGAATGGATCTCTGTAATGTGTAACTATTTCTGAAGGTTTATCCAACAGACCTGTACATCCATGAATGGATCTCTATAATGTGTAACTATTTCTGAAGGTTTATCCAACAGACCTGTACATCCATGAATGGATCTCTATAATGTGTAACTATTTCTGAAGGTTTATCCAACAGACCTGTACATTCATGAATGGATCTCTATAATGTGTAACTATTTCTGGAGGTTTATCCAACAGACCTGTACATCCATGAATGGATCTCTATAATGTGTAACTATTTCTGAAGGTTTATCCAACAGACCTGTACATATTTATCTGTGGTTTTATTTCAACAGATTTTACTGATGCTATTAGATTGTACTATGTTAGGTATATTTATCTGTAGTTTTATTTCAACAGATTTTACTGATGCTATTAGATTGTACTATGTTAGGTATATTTATCTGTGGTTTTATTTCAACAGATTCTACTGATACTATTAGATTGCTGGGTGGGGGGAGTTTTATATATACAGAGACTTCAGAAAGTTTTCACACCCCTTGACTGGTCCCACATGTTGTTGTGTTACATCCTGAATGTATAATGGATTCAATACCCCATAATGTCAAAGTGGAATTATGTTTTTGGAAATGTTTACAAATGTAGTTAAAAGCCTAAATAAGTTCAGGAGTAAAGATGTTGCTTAACAAGTCACATAATAAGTTGCAGGGACTCACTCTGTGTGCAATAATAGTATTTAACATGATTTTTGAATGACTACCTCATCTCTGTACCCAACACATACAATTATCTGTAATGGCCCTCAGTCGAGCAGTGAATTTCAAACACAGATTCAACCACAAAGACCAGGTAGGCTGTCTAATGCCTCGCAAAGAAAGACACCTATTGGTGAATATCCCTTTGAGCATCATTGGTGAAGTTATTAATGACACTTTAGATGATGTATCAATACAACCAGTCACTACAAAGATGCAGGCGTCCTTCCTAACTCAGTTGCTGGAGAGGAAGGAAACCGCTCCGGGATTTCACCATGAAGCCTATGGTGACTTTAAAATAGTTACAATGTTTAATGGTTGTGATAGGAGAAAACTGAGGATGGATCAACAACATTGTAGTTACTCCACAATGCTAACCTCAATGACAGAGTGAAAAGAAAGAAGAAAGAAAGAAGAAGCCTGTACAGAAAAAAATATGCCAAAACATTTATCCTGTTTGCAATGAGGCACTAAAGTAATAATGCAAAACAATGTGGCAAAGAAATTCACTTTTTATCCTGAATACAAAGTGTTATGTTTGGGGCAAATCCAACACATCACTGACTACCACTCTTCATATTTTCAAGCATGTTGGTGGCTGCATCATGTTATGGGTGTGCTTGTCATTGGCGTCACTACAGTCCCTGGTTCTAATCCAGGCTGTATCACAACCGGCTGTGATCGGGAGTCTCATAGGGCGGCGCCCAATTGGCCCAGCGTCGTCCGGGTTAGGGGAGGGTGGCAGGAACTAATGGGGCTCCATAATAAACCCCAGGAAGAGTAGCTGCTGCCTTGGCAGGAACTAATGGGGATCCTTAATAAACCCCAGGAAGAGTAGCTGCTGCCTTGGCAGGAACTAATGGGGATCCTTAATAAACCCCAAGAAGAGTAGCTGCTGCCTTGGCTGGAACTAATGGTAATCCGTAATAAACCTTATTTGTAAATGCTTATTAGCATCAAAGTAGGTGACATGCAAGACTACAAATAATAATAATAATAAACTTCTTCCATTAAGTATGACAGAGGCCACTAAGACTACAAATCCCTGCAGCCTCACGGATTCAGACTACACATAATAATAATAACAAACTTCTTCCATTAAGTATGATGGAGGCCACTGTGTTCTTGGGGACCTTCAATGCTGCAGAAATGTTTTGGTACCCTTCCCCAGATCTGGGCCTCGACACAATACTGTCTCAGAGCTCTACGGACAAATCCTTTGACCTCGTGGCTTGGTTACCTGTGGGACTTTATACAGACAGGTGTGTGCCTTTCCGAATCATGTCCAATCAATTGAATTTACCACAGGTTGACTCCAATCAAGTTGTAGAAACATCTCAAGGATGATCAATGGAATCAGGATGCATCTGAGCTCAATTTCGAATTTCATAGTAAAGGGTCTGAATACTTAAGTAAATAATTGTGCAAAAATGTTTAAAAACCTGTTTTTGGTTTGTCATTATGGGGTATTGTGATGTCATAATGGGATATTGTGATGTCATTATGGGGTATTGTGATGCCATTATGGGGTATTGTGATGTCATTATGGGGTATTGTTTGTAGATTGATGAGGGAAAAAATCTTCCATTTTAGAATTAGGCTTTAATGTAACAAAATGTGGAGAAAGTGAAGGGGTCTGAATACTTAACGAATGCACTGTATACCACTGGCAGAGTTTTCTTCCGTTGACAGTTTTGTACACAGTCATGTGATACGTGGCATAGAAAAATCCAATCTTGGGAGAATACATGGGAGGCACTATATCTGCAGGTGTCTATCTGGTCAAAACCACTGATACAGGTGCCCCTCCACCCTCTGGTGGGATTGATCATGTCTACAGAGAAACCTAGATTCAAATACTTAGATGTATGTGTATTGGGTATATGTTGTGAAATTATTAGATATTACTTGTTAGATATTACTGCACTGTCGGAGCTAGAAACACAAGCATTTCACTACACCCGCAATAACTAATCTGCTAAACACGTGTATATGACCAATAAAATGTGATTTGATTTGAAATAAACGTCCTATTTATCAAAGGTGCTTTTGGCTGGGGTCAAAATGACTCCAAAGGATTTGAATTTGTTAAAAGTCCATTTGATACAGAAACACTAAACCATGATTTAGATTTATTAAGAACAAGTTGATTGACAAAGTCATGAAAAATTGGAACAATTGAATAAACCACATTTTGGCTATGATAAAAGATATGCCTCTGGGGTCAAAATTATCCATGTCAGAAGTATGGATCAATGCAAATATGTAGTGGGTGTAACGTTTGTTTTAAATTATCACTCATTAAACACGAATCAATCAACACATGCTTCTCTTTGAACGACTTAATATAATATTAAACTTTTATTAAATAAATGAAAAATAAACTTTTGGTTCCTCAACTGCGTTACCCACTCCAATCAGCAGATGGCGATATGCGTCTTTTAGGTTCAGGCGATGCTGCCAGTGTGACGTATAATCTAGTGGACGGGACGCTTCTTCACCAACAACAGCTAGTCAGACACCTCGGTAGCTCTCTAGCAAACATAGCTACAACATTCACCCTCTTTACACTGTTTTGGTGTATATTAGTCGATGTGTATTAAACACACTTCTGTCGTATGTACTTGTTGGCCCATTTAATTATATATTTACGTTGTTTGTCAGCTAGCTGGTTTGCTAAGTTAGCTTAGAACTAGGCTAGTCGCTAATGCTAGCTAGCTAACATCTCTGACCATGAGTTCACTAAGCTACTCTCCTCCTGCTAAAGAAGAGGGGGACTGCTGGACGGAGAAAGAAGCTTTCGTGAAAGAGGAGGACGAAGAGGAAGCTGTTTCAATACAAAAACAAGTAGAGGGTGAGGCTGTTACCGTGAAAGAAGAAGAGAAAGACGTTTCAGTGAAAGAAGAGGAAGACGCGTTCAGAGTGAAAGAGGAGGAGGATGTTACAGTAAAAGAAGAGGAGGAAGAGAAAGAGGAGGATGTTACAGTGAAAGAAGAGGAAGACGCGTTCAGAGTGAAAGAGGAGGAGGTTGTTACAGTAAAAGAGGAGGAAGTTACAGTAAAAGGAGAGGAGGATGCAGTTTTTGGAGTGAAAGGGGAGGAGGGGGAGATGACTGTCACATTGGAGGAAGAAGAGGAGGTTGGAGATCTGTTTAACACTAGTAAGTACCGTCTCTGCAGTCGTTGAACCAATATGCAGTAAAGGGGTTCTACACTTTAATGTTGTTCTGTAGGAATGGCTGAAGCTACACTGTAACGTGTAGCACATCAAGAGTGGACCATCAACAAAACGTTAACAATTGATCAAATGCATCCAATGACAATGCCTGAAATACTGTAGTCCTCAATATCTCCTATTAGATTAGCCCAATATGTAGTCTTAAAGGGGCAATCAGCAGTTGTTACATCCATTTTGGGACTTATACATTAATGATATGTACCCATTGTTTCTTGAAGAATTCACTTATAAAGGCCTCATGAGCTTAGTTCAACTGTTGTACCCCATCAGAACCCAAAATATGAGCTTTTTTTACTCCAATGTTTATCAGTAAATGTAAACAAACACTGTATATCCTGAAACCATGATTAATCGATTTATTTGAGTCTCAAGCATTTCTAAAACATTTTAACATTTTCATTTAATTCTTAAAAAAAAATCTAATTTAGAATAAGTAACGTAACAAAATGTGTAAAAAGGGAAACAGTCTGAACTTAATGAATGCACTAGGGCCCCAACTAAAAAAATATTGGGTCAACCAAGAGTCTTCTTTTCTTTCTACCAACCAATTGGTAGAAATGTTATGTGTATTTTTCCATATATAGACACACCCCATGTGTTTTAATTAAATCAACTATATGTACTGAACTGGTCTGATGCTTTAAGCACGCTGTTTGATTAAATAATTAAGACACACAAATGACTCGGGAGCCAGAGATCAAGATAGCCTAACCATCAGAAAAACTTATTCTTTAGCCTACTCCTCCCGCTGCTGCTGGCCTTCGTAAATTCTGATGTTATGCTCCTATAGTTTCTGATAATAGGCTACACCAGCAGTCGTTATGCTCCTATAGTTTCTGGTAATAGGCTACACCAGCAGTCGTTATGCTCCTATAGTTTCTGGTAATAGGCTACACCAGCAGTCGTTATGCTCCTATAGTTTCTGGTAATAGGCTACACCAGCAGTCGTTATGCTCCTATAGTTTCTGGTAATAGGCTACACCAGCAGTCGTTATGCTCCTATAGTTTCTGGTAATAGGCTACACCTGCAGTCGTTATGCTCCTATAGTTTCTGGTAATAGATTACACCAGCAGTCGTTATGCTCCTATAGTTTCTGGTAATAGGCTACACCAGCAGTCGTTATGCTCCTATAGTTTCTGGTAATAGGCTACACCAGCAGTCGTTATGCTCCTATAGTTTCTGGTAATAGATTACACCAGCAGTCGTTATGCTCCTATAGTTTCTGGTAATAGGCTACACCTGCAGTCGTTATGCTCCTATAGTTTCTGGTAATAGATTACACCAGCAGTCGTTATGCTCCTATAGTTTCTGGTAATAGGCTACACCAGCAGTCGTTATGCTCCTATAGTGTCTGGTAATAGGCTACACCTGCAGTTGTTCTACTCCTATAGTTTCTGGTAATAGGCTACACCAGCAGTCGTTATGCTCCTATAGTTTCTGGTAATAGGCTACACCAGCAGTCATTATGCTCCTATAGTTTCTGGTAATAGACCACACCAGCAGTCGTTATGGTCCTATAGTTTCTGGTAATAGGCTACACCTGCAGTCGTTATGCTCCTATAGTTTCTGGTAATAGACTACACCTGCAGTCGTTATGCTCCTATAGTTTCTGGTAATAGGCTACACCAGCAGTCGTTATGCTCCTATAGTTTCTGGTAATAGGCTACACCAGCAGTCGTTATGCTCCTATAGTTTCTGGTAATAGGCTACACCAGCAGTCGTTATGCTCCTATAGTTTCTGGTAATAGGCTACACCAGCAGTCGTTATGCTCCGATAGTTTCTGGTAATAGACTGCACCAGCAGTCAGCAACCTTTTCCATTTCGTGCCAATTTCTCTGACCATTTCTACTGATCTGGTGCCAGTTAGGATTTTCATATTCACATTTTACTGGAACAGTTTCATTTAATTTATAATAGTAATAATAATTATAATAGTCTTTATCTCAACATCATTATCTGTGATTAATCTACATTCTATCTAAATGAAAATTATACAAATCTAAAAGTAACTTTTATTGCCATTGCCAACTATGTAAAAATAGCCTACATGAAACCAACAAACAAAAACATTTGCAGCCTGCAGGTAGAAAATATCCTGATTAAAAATAAATATCCTATAAATCACATTGCCTGCACATGGCCTGTCAACAACGAACTTGAAACATTCTATCAACTATCAACTGGGTCCTCCAAAACTTGCAACATTGTATAAAATATTCTGGGCCCTCAGTTTCCTGCGCCAGTGAGTTCTGGACAGACACAGCTGTCGTCTATTTCTGCAAAGAATAAGAAGTAATCAGGTATTTTATAACATTTCCACTGGATCAGAGCATTACATTTTTCCCTTTAATGCTGAGTGGTTATCGAAAGGGCGAGAGCTGGAAATAATTTACAAATACTTTGAGCAACTATTGTCATTCGTAATGGATTCTAATAAGACTTTCTTTACCTGCTGTTTGAGGTGAAGAAAAAATAATATTTTTTTTGTTGAGAAGCTCCACAACTCATTAGTGGTGGTGCGTTAAGACAATCTGAAATACTATCAGACATCCCCAAATAGGCACATTTTATAGGCCTACATTTGTGCTCAGTCCAGGTTGACTAGTCCTACTTCTATATGTGTAATCAGGTGTGCGTCCTTACTCAACACTGACAGGAGTGTTTCAAACAAAAGACAATGAAGAAATTGACAACTGACGCATCTTGCAGGGTCAGGTCTGGGTGATCTGCCAGGGGACGTTTCATTTAGTATCCGTTTGGTTCGGCATGGGGAATTATTGTATTTCTCCATAGTATGTTCTACTGAAGTTGACCGACTGAAAGGGAGTATAACTTTGATTATAATTACACTTCCCTGAAGGAGGGAAACGAGGTATAACACCTAATTGGCCCCACCCCTTCCTGGGTCGGTGAAGAGCGGTATTAAATTGAAGGATTAAATCCAAACCTCACACTCATCACCTGTGGAAGGCGGGGCTTCCAGCGAGGCGTGAATTTGTGATAGTATGTTGTACCTAGTTTCCCTCCTTCAGGGAACAGTAGTTATAGTCATAACGTTACGCTTGTCATATGATGAACTTCAACTTAAATACGGGATCTTGCTGTCGGACTGTTTTTTTGTATTCTGAAATGCACTCGAACTACGTATCATTTAGTGGCTCCTTATGTTACGCTGGGGAAACAGTTTTCATGGGCACAGAAACACTAAATAATTTCAGAGTTTGCTAAATCCAATGGTTTTTAACAGACTCATCTTGTAATCCAAGACGGCAACCCGCCTCACCCATTATGATGCGGATCTGCAATTTTTTTTTTAGACCTTATAGCTAGAACCTCCATCAGAATCTAGCCATCAGAAGCTAACCAGCTAATTAGCTACTAGCTATTTAGTCATTGTTAGCCACTGCTAAAGGCCTTTACCTTTTTAGCTCAGACACCAGCCGCTTTTAGCCTGGGTAATACCTGCCAGTCTGCACAGCGCGATATCAACCCTGAGCATATCGGACTGTTTTTCTCCACTACATCACCGTATTCCTGCCGTAAGCTCTGGACCATTACACCAGATGATCGCAGCTAGCTAGCTGCCACTGAGTGGCCCAGCCCCTAAGCTAGCCTTGAGCTAGGCCCATCTCCCAGCCTGCTCAGTGGACCCTATGATCACTTGGCTACACAGCTGATGTCTCCCAGACTCTTCACTAACACGACTAGAAGCCACTACATCACCGGATTCCTGCCGTAAGCTCTGGACCTTTGCACCGGACGCACTGGAGTGGCTATAGTGGCTAATGCCCTTGTCCCAACGCTAGCACCAGTTAGCCTCGAGCCAGGCGCATCTCCCGGCTAGCGTAGTAACGACTACCTAACGGCTTCCCTAGTTCATATATTGCTGTTCACTGGACCCTATGATCACTTGGCTACATAGCTGATGCCTGCTGGACTGTTCATTAATCACGGTTCTCCATTTTGTTTATTTTGTTTATCTGTCGGCCCCAGCCTCGAACTCAGGCCCAGTGTGTAGTTAACTGACCCTCTCTGCCCATTCATCGCCATTTTACCTGTTGTTGTCTTAGCTGATTAACTGTTGTCTTACCCGTTGTTGTCTTAGCTAGCTCTCCCAATCAACACCTGTGATTGCTTTATGCCTCGCGTTCTGTCTCTCTAATGTCAATATGCCTTGTATACTGTTGTTTAGGGTAGTTTTCATTGTTTTATTTTACTGCGGAGCCCGTAGTCCCACTCAACATGCCTCAGAGAACTCTTTTGTCCCACCTTCCACACATGCGGTGACCTCACCTAGCATAACTAGTGCCTCCAGAGATGCAACCTCTCTTATCCGCGGTCACCCCCCTCTTCAAAGGGGGTGACACTCTAGACCCAAACTGTTACATACCTATATCCATCCTGCCCTGCCTTTCTAAAGTCTTCAAAAGCCAAGTTGACAAACAGGTCACTGACCATTTTGAATCCCACTGTACCTTCTCCGCTGTGCAATCCGGTTTCCGAGCTGGTCACAGGTGCACCTCAGCCACGCTCAAGGTACTAAACGATATCATAACCGCCATTGATAAAAGACAATACTGTGTCGCTGTCTTCATCAACCTGGCCAAGGATTTCGACTCTGTCAATCACCGTATTCTTATCGGCAGACTCAACAGCCTTGGTTTCTCAAATGACTGACTCGCCTGGTTCACCAACTACTTCTTAGACAGAGTTCAGTGTGTCAAATCGGAGGGCCTGTTGTATGGACTTCTGGCAGTCTCTATGGGGGTACCACAGGGTTCAATTCTCGGGCCAACTCTTTTCTCTGTATATATCAACGATGTTGCTCTTGCTGCGGGTGATTCCTTGATCCACCTTTATGCAGACGACACCATTCTGTATACATCTGGCCCTTCTTTGGACACTTTGGACACTTAACTTCTTGGTGACAGGAGGGCAGTATTGAGTAGCTTGGATGAATAAGGTGCCCAGAGTAAACTGCCTGCTACTCTGTCCCAGATGCTAATATATGCATATTATTACTAGTATTGGATAGAAAACACTCTGAAGTTTCTAAAACTGTTTGAATGATATCTGTGAGTATAACAGAACTCATATGGCAGGCGAAAACCTGAGACAAATCCAACCAGGAAGTGGGAAATCTGAGGTTTGTAGTTTTTTAAAGCTTGGCTTACCGAATACACATTGAGATATGGATAAAGTTGCACTTCCTACGGCTTCCACTAGATGTCAACCGTCTTTAGAAACTTGAATGAGGCTTCTACTATAAAGGAGGGGCTCATGAGACCTCTTCGAGTCAGTGGTCTGGCAGAGTGCCTTGGTCTCATGACGTGCGCTCCGACAGAGTTACCTCTAGTTCCAGTGCTTTTCTTCAGACAAAGGAATTCTCCGGTTGGAACATTATTGATGTTTTATGTTAAAAACATCCTAAAGATTGATTCCATACATCGTTTGACATGTTTCTAAAGGACTGTAACGGAACTTCTCGAGTTTTTGTCTGGACGAAGTGCCTGCGCCTCATGAAGATGGATTACTGGGCTGAACACGCTAACAACAAGTGGCTATTTGGACATATGAGTGTTTTCTATCCAATACTAATAATAATATGCATATATTATTGGGGGGCGCCCCCCCCCCTTGGTTTGTGCTGTGGTGGAGATCTTTGTGGGCTATACTTGGCCTTGTCTCAGGATTGTAAGTTGGTGGTTGAAGATATCCCTCTAGTGGTGCGGGGGCTGTGCTTTGGCAAAGTGGGTGGGGTTGTATCCTTCCTGTTTGGCCCTGTCCGGGGGTATCCACCTGGCCTTGCTGCTATTCCAGTTTCAACTGTTCTGCCTGCGGTTATGGAACCCCTACCTGTCCCAGACCTGCTGTTTTCAACTCTTAATGATCGGCTATGAAAAGCCAACTGACATTTATTCCTGATTATTATTTGACCATGCTTGTCACTTATGAACATTTTGAACATCTTGGCCATGTTCTGTTATAATCTCCACCCGGCACAGCCAGAAGAGGACTGGCCACCCCTCATAGCCTGGTTCCTCTCTAGGTTTCTTCCTAGGTTTTGGCCTTTCTAGGGAGTTTTTCCTAGCCACCGTGCTTCTACACCTGCATTGCTTGCTGTTTGGGGTTTTAGGCTGGGTTTCTGTACAGCACTTCGAGATATTAGCTGATGTACGAAGGGCTATATAAAATAAACTTGATTGATTGATTAGCATCTGGGACAGAGTAGGAGGCAGTTCACTCTGGGCACGACTACTCTGGACGGTTCTGATTTTAGAATATGTGGACAACTATAAATACCTAGGTGTCTTGCTAGACTGTAAACTCTCCTTCCAGACTAATATTAAGCATTTCCAATCCAAAATTAAATCTAGATTTGGCTTCCTATTTTGCAACAAAGCCTCCTTCACTCACGCTGCCGAACATACCCTCGTAAAACTGACTATCCTACCGATCCTTGACTTCAGTGATGTCATTTTCAAAATAGCCTCCAACACTCTACACAGCAAACTGGATGCAGTCTATCACAGTGCCATCCGTTTTGTCACCATATCCCCATATACCACTGCTCTCGTCGGCTGGCCCTCGCTACATATTCGTCTCCAAACCCACTGGCTCCAGGTCATCTATAAGTCTTTGCTAGGTAAAGCTCCGCCTTAACTCAGCTCACTGGTCACCATAGCAACACCCACCCGTAGCACGTGCTCCAGGAAGTATATCTCACTGGTCATCCCCAAAGCCAACACCTATTTTGGCCGCCTTTCCTTCCAGTTCTCTGCTGCCAATGACTGGAACGAATTGCAAAAATCACTGAAGCTGGAGACTCTCCCTCACTAACTTTAAGCATCAGCTATCTGAGCAGCTTACCGATCGCTGCAGCTGTACACAGCCCATCTGTAAATAGCCCATCCAATTGCCTACCTCATCCCCATGTTTTATTAACTTTTTTTGCTCTTTTGCACACCAGTATTTCTACTTGCACATCATCATCTGCACATCTATCACTCCAGTGTTAATATGCTAAATTGTAATTACTTCGCTACTATGGCCTATTTATTGCCTTACCTCCTTACTCCATTTGCACACACTGTATATAGACTTTCTATTGTGTTATTGACTGTACGTTTGTTAATCCCAAGTGTATGTAACTCTGTTGTTTTTTTGTCGCACTGCTTTGCTTTATCTTGGCAGGTCGCGGTTGTAAATGAGAACTTGTTCTCGACTGGCCTACCTGGTTAAATAAAGGTGAAATACAAAGAAATCTTAACTTTATTAGCAACACCCAAATGTATACTGTCATTAACGCAGTTCTTAATACTGTAGCAAACATTATATTAAGCAGGACATTCAAGCGAGCCTTACAATTATAATCCAAAGTAGTGTGAAATGTACTAATAAGCAACCTGGAAATGGAGGTTACTCCCCTGAGTTTTCCCCCATTCACATTCAGAATACACTGTGAAAAACTAAAAGCTTTGCTCACCATTTTTGCTCCAGATATACTACATCCATTACTATCGGTTTCCTCATTAGCAGGGAGGTGTTTCTGCAATCAAATTGTGTGCGCATCGCCCTTGTGCCGCAATTTTATTAAACACAGAAAGGGGCCTATATTGGAGACCAAAAGTCGTCTGGCACACTGCTTAGAGTTTCAACAACATGAATAACTTATTTCTACTCTCCTCTTCATCGATGTTACTACTAAAATATGACTATTCTTGCTCATTTTAAGACAATTGTCAAATAATTTTAACATTCATTACAGACGTCAATTGTTGTACAACATCATGGCTACGCTGTTGGCATCACCTTTTACAGTGGATTTCCGCTGTTGTGGGCCTTTAATCATCTGACTTTGTTGTTCACACAGGAGAGATACGGGACTATCGTGGATCCTCTGGGGAGCCTCAACAACCTCAGGATGTTGACGAGGCAGAGAAGAGTCTCTCCAGATCAGAACGCCTCAAGAAACACCAGCAGAGATCCACAGGGAAGAGAACTCACTGCTGCTCTGACTGTGGGAAGAGATTCACCTCATCAGGCATTAAAATTCATCAGAAAACACACACAGGAGAGAAACCTTATAGCTGTGTTCAATGTGGGAAGAGTTTTCGTCTATCTGGAGATCTGACAGTGCACCAGAGAATACACACAGGAGAGAAACCTTATTGCTGTGATCAATGTGGGAAGAGTTTTACTACATCTGGCTCTCTGACAGTGCACCAGAGAATACACACTGGAGAGAAATCTTGTAGCTGTGGTCAATGTGGGAAGAGTTTTGGTCGATCTAGCTCTCTGACAGTGCACCAGAGAACACACACAGGAGAGAAAACGTATAGCTGTGGTCAATGTGGGAAGAGTTTTTTTACATCTAGCAATCTGACTATACACCAGAGAACACACACAGGAGAAAAACCGTATAGCTGTGATGAATGTGGGAGCAGTTTTGTTACATCTAGCAGTCTGACTATACACCAGAGAACACACACAGGAGAGAAACCTTATAGCTGTGGTCAATGTGGGAAGAGTTTTTGTCAATCTGGTGAACTGACAGTGCACCAGAGAACACACACAGGAGAGAAACCTTATAGCTGTGATCAATGTGGGAAGAGTTTTTGTCAATCTAGTGATCTGACAGTGCACCAGAGAACACACACAGGAGAGAAACCTTATAGTTGTGGTCAATGTGGGAAGAGTTTTACTACATCTGGCTCTCTGACTTTACACCAGAGAACACACACAGGAGAGAAACCTTATAGCTGTGGTCAATGTGGGAAGAGTTTTTGTCAATCTAGTGAACTGACAGTGCACCAGAGAACACACACAGGAGAGAAACCGTATAGCTGTGATCAATGTGGGAAGAGTTTTACTAGATCTGGCCATCTGACATTACACCAGAGAACACACACAGGAGAGACACCTTATAGCTGTGATCAATGTGGGAAGAGTTTTACTACTTCTGGCTATCTGACTATACACCAGAGAACACACACAGGAGATAAACCTTATAGCTGTGATCAATGTGGGAAGAGTTTTAGTCAATCTAGCTCTCTGACAGTGCACCAGAGAACACACACAGGAGAGAAACCGTATAGCTGTGATCAATGTGGGAAAAGTTTTTGTCAATCTAGCTATCTGACAGTGCACCAGAGAACACACACAGGAGATAAACCTTATAGCTGTGGTCAATGTGGGAAGAGTTTTGTTCAATCTAGCTATCTGACAGTGCACCAGAGAACACACACTGGAGAGAAACCTTATAGCTGTGATCAATGTGGGAAGAGTTTTAGTACATCTGGCATTCTGACTCGACACCAGAGAACACACACAGGAGAGAAACCTTATAGCTGTGACCAGAGGTAATCTGATAAAAGATCTCTGACTAAACATCAGAAAATACATGAAGCAGTTGTTTCATGATATCAATGAATTAATGTCACAATGTAGAATGTTTTAACGTTGTAGTAGGAGTATTTTAATGATGTCACAATGTAGAATGTTTTACCATTGTAGTAGGAGTATTTTAATGATGTCACAATGTAGAATGTTTTAACATTGTAGAAGGAGTATTTTAATGATGTCACAATGTAGAAGCCTAAATGTTTGTCCCCTGTTCTATTGATTTCAACATGATATGGATATTAGCCTCAGGGGGAAAATCCAGGCTCTGAATTGGAAGAGTACTATTTATATGATTTAACAAAAAGTGACTCACACAAAAAGAGCTGTGTTACACTTACCATGTTGGTGACCCACTTGAATCAAAATGCAACACTTCAAAATGTAGCTAGTACACATTATTCCCAGATTTCGTGTGTTTTTTGAGCTGTTAGTTTTAACAGGACGTGCAACCTCATCTCCCTCCTCTCCGCACAATTGATTTCAACATGATATCGATGAGTTATGACAAATAAGTGTTGCGTTCCTTTGTTTAGCGACCCCTAAATTTAAATGCATCACTCCAAAATGTAGCTGACTGTTTTCTGCAGGTTGTCCTCTAACCAGTGAGGTAAAAGATATCTCCCATTTCCATGTGTTTTTTTTGTTGTTGTTAGTTTCAACAGCACGTACAACCAGATTTCCCCCCTAATCGATATCAGTGATTTATTGCTACTTGTCAAAACAACAGTGTTTTTGGTGCTTGTGCAGTTTATAAGGAGCTTGTTTTAAAAATACAAGTAATATGATTATTGTGGCAGATGTTTGTACATAGCACATTTTTTTGTTTAGGTTTTCAATATATCAGAAACTGTTTCTGCACATTGGTTACTGATTTGGACACGTTAAAACTGTGTTTTGACATTGGGGCTATCCCACCTAGCAAAATGTCTTTGAAAAGAAGACTGTCTGTATTCTTTCAGTTGTGGTTGAAAGTGATAGTTGAAAATATGTATTTTCAGGTCTTTTTTTTTTATTACTTGAAAACAACTTCATTTCAATGTACTTTCAGGTAGCATAGTGGTTAGAGCAGGTAGCATAGTGGTTAGAGCGTTGGGCCAGTAATCGTAAGGTTGCTGGATCGAATCCCTGAGCTGACAAGGTAAAAATGTCGTTTTGCCCCCGAACAAGTCAGTTAACCCACTGTTCCCCGGTAGGCCGTCATTGTAAATAAGAATTTGTTCTTAGCTGACTTGCCTAGTTAAATAAAGGTGAAGAAATAATATATATATATATATATGGACGCAGAATAATAATAATCAATCGTCTATGATCAATTTTTTTTTACAAATCCTGCATCAGTTAAATAAAAAGTGGACGAGAGTTCTAGAAGCTAGTGAGTTTTAGGAAGACGAGAGTTCTAGAAGGTAGTGGAGTTTAGGATTCTATAGAAAGAAAAATTTGGAAAAAAATTAATGTATTTTATTATTTAGTAAGTTATTATTTAATAAGTGTTTTTTTCTTGTTTTTAATTGTTGACAGCCAGTAGACACCATGTTTATATTGGTGAAGGTGAAGCATTGTAGTTGATTATAATGTGAAATGGAAGTTGTTTTCTGTTGGTGGTGAGTGAATTTGTCCATCAAAAATATAGGATATATTTGTTGTCTTAAGTGGGAAGGTGTTACAGGCTTTGGTTTTTCCATTTATGTTTTGAGGTTGGATTTCAGCACGTCTAGCTCGTTAGCGTAGGACGCACTGATTGGTGTCACCTCGTTAGTCAGTATGTGTTACACCTGTGCTGGCTTGTCCATCTCGTTAGTGGGAAGGTGTTTCACCTGAGCTGGTCCAGGTTCTATTTAAGAGTGTCTGGCCCAGTGCTCCAGTTTTCTTGATAGATGTGGAGAGTCAACACCTTTAGTTGCTCCACCTTTTTGGTTTGCTTCCTGTCTGTAAGTTTGGTGTGAGTTTTTCTTTTGTTTGCCTCTTCTTGGGCAGATTTAGTGGGTCTCATGGTGGGTGTCTTTTATGTCCCAGTTGTTGTTACTAGTCAACTTTCAGTGGACACCCCCATAGTGTCTTTCAGAGCCCCTCCTAAAAACATGCTTATATTTTGGGTTGGATATTGCATCCAATTAGTGTTTTAATCAATGGCATTTCCTTAGAAAGCTCATTGGTCTTTCAGTTTTTAATCTAATGTTTTTTTTATCCTGTTATTTTTGTGTACTAAATATTTCTGGTTATTTTCATTGTTTTTTTCCTGTGAAGCCATTGTGTTGCATCCATGTCTGAAATGTGCTGTATAAATAAAGCTTGATTTGATTTTAACAAATGAACGACCAATCAACAGACTCTTGGTCCATCTTAGAATGAAAATCCCACTTTTCCAGCCTGCTGAAGGCGTGGTGGAGTGGTAAACACCACCCCCGGCTCTACCAGGGGCTTGAGGTGGTCTCCCACAGCTCTGCTGGTGGAGTGGTAAACACCACCCCCGGCTCTACCAGGGGCTTGAGGTGGTCTCCCACAGCTCTGCTGGTGGAGTGGTAAACACCACCCCCGACTCTACCAGGGGCTTGAGGTGGTCTCCCACAGCTCTGCTTATGTCATGTTCTGTTTCCTTGCCGTTCCATTTCTTGACTGCCCCTGCAACACAGAAAGAAGCACATTTAGTCATATTATATAAAACACTCAAAGTAATGGATGTGGAGCATATATGGCCTCAGTTACACCTGGCACCTAAATGTGACTTCTGTCATCTGATCACTCCAAGCTGCATTCGGTTCAGATCTACCAGGTTGGGCCTTGACATAGTCTGGATGCAGTCAGGCCACTGAATATAAATAAGCAATGTGAAGAGATGGGGTGAATGAGTGGGGAAAAGTACATTCTACACAAATTACCTTCATAATATCAAAGAACAAATGTGTGTGCCTGAGGGGAAATTACCTTTCATACAGCCAAAAGGGGTGAGAAATTACACCAATACAATATGCACTAACGTAAATAAACATAGATGATGGAACATATTCCCTTTTGCTTATGTGATGAACCACTAAGGGGACAAAAATATTTACCATCTAAACCATGTGTGACCTCTCACCTCTCTGGCTGTAGAAGTGTTCTTCCTAACCAGTCCCTCAACAGCTCTCTGACTGAGCTCCACCCTCACTGGGTCTTCAGAAGAGAGGAAGGCTGAGGAGGGATGGAAGGATGAATGGATCAGTCAGTCAATAAAGTGTAGAGCTGCTGTCTGTGCTCTGACAAAATCAGTATTTTAGTAGTTCATTAAAGTAAATAAGGCTTTATGACTGCTGAATACTAACTATCAATCACTTAGATCATGTATTTTCAGGTAGCGATACATCTTTGGGACGTCCGTAGCCCGTTGAAGTTGACATTTAAAATGGTTAAGTTAGGGGTTAAGGTTAGGGTTTTGGGTAGGGATGTCCAAGAATCCCAGATAGCATTGACCATTGTGCATTTGTAACCAATGTGAAATGGCTAGCTAGTTAGCGGGGTGCGTACTAATAGCGATGGGTAACGATGGTTCGTAGGTGTCAGTTGTTGATGTGTACAGAGGGTCCCTGGTTCGAGCCCAGGTAGGGGCGAGGAGAGGGACGGAAGCTATACTTTTACACATTCTTCGGTCTCTTTTACATAGCAGGTGTAAAAGAAACACAGACAAGACAAGTAGGCGCTCAGGTCATTATGGTAAAAAAAATAGCATCTAATTATGCCAATATGTATGTGGGGTTGTTAGAGAAGAATGTGATTGTCAGCCCTAACAATCCATTCTAGCACCTCATCAGGCTCTGTAAAAGTCTTCATTGATGACGTGTTCCTTCTATTCCAGGGGACAGCAGAGGAACTTCATCGATTCCACTCCTTCATCAATACAAGCAGTGAACATCTGAAATTCACCCTCACCTTTGATGAGCATGAAACAAGTTATCTGGACATTTTGATTAAGAGGGAGGGGGGTGGTTTTAGCACAGACCTATACAGGAAGCCGACGGACAGGAATTCCCTGTTACGTGGAGACAGCTTCCACCCTACACCCCTAAAAAAACAATTGTAATACTTGAGTATTACGAAAACATTTAAAATGTACATTTGTAATTTTAATTTTGTAAATTTAAAACAAAAGCATAACTGTTTGTACTTATAGGTAACCTGATCGTGGCTTCAACTAAGTTACTAAGTCTTTAACCACACTGTTTTGTTACACTGGTGAGTAAAAACTCATGCTTCCTACACTTTAACCTTTACCGAACCTCAACCCCGTATCCGGGATCACCCCCCACCCCCCCCACACTGATTAGCATCGCTAGCATAGCGTCACAATTAAATAGTAGCATCTAAATATCATTAAATCACAAGTCCAAGACACCTAATGAAAGATACAGATCTTGTGAATAAAGCCACCATTTCAGATTTTTAAAATGTTTTACAGGGAAGACACAATATGTAAATCTATTAGCTAAACACGTTAGCAAAAATCACCATTTTTCTTTGTCCACCATTTTCTCTCAACACCAGTAGCTATCACCAATTCGGCTAAACTAAGATATTGATAGCCACTAACCAAGAAAAAACCTCATCAGATGACAGTCTGATAACATATTTATGGTATAGGATAGGTTTTGTTAGAAAAATGTGCATATTTCAGGTATAAATCATAGTTTGCCATTGCAGCCAGCATCACAAATCTCACCAAAGCTCCTAGAATTACTACAGACAGCAACGTGTATTACCAATTTACTCATCATAAAACATTTCTTAAAAATACACAGCACATAGCAATGGAAAGACACAGATCTTGTGAATTCAGACAACATTTCAGATTTTCTAAGTGTTTTACGGCGAAAACACAATAAATCGTTATATTAGCATACCACATACGCAAACATTACCCGAGCACTGATTCTAGCCAAAGAGAGCGATATCGTATCATCGCCAAAATATATTAATTTTTTCACTAACCTTCTCAGAATTCTTCAGATGACACTCCTGTAACATCATATTACAACATACATATACAGTTTGTTCGAAAATGTGCATATTTAGCCATAAAAAAACGTGGTTATACAATGAAAATAGTAGCAAAACAAGCCTGGAAATGTCGGTCGCCATCTTTGAGTGATCTAGTTTAATCAAAAGCTAATCATATACTTGACTAAAAAATACAGGGTTGACAGGAATCGAAAGACAAACTAGTTCTTAATGCAATCGCTGATTTACATTTTTTAAATTATCCTTACTTTTCAATACAGGTTGCGCCAAGCGAAGCTATACAAACAAAATGGCGGCGTAAGCGTGTAACATTTTTCGACAGAAACACGATTTATCATCATAAATTGTTCTTACTGTGAGCTGTTCTTCCATCAGAATCTTGGGCAAAGAATCCTTTCTTGGGTCTAATCTTCTTTTGGTCGAAAGATGTCCACTTGTCCGTCGAAATGCCCACTAACGTACGACCGGGACCCCGAAACGTGCCCACCGCTTCAAAGTGCACAACAAAGCAATGCCTCAAAATCGCACTAAAAGGATATAAATTGCTATACAACGGTTCAAATTAACTACCTTATGATGCTGTTAACACTTATAACGGGTAAAAACATGACCGCAGAAATATTACTGGCTAAACTAACGCTTGGAAGGAGGCGAGTCCGATGTCCTTCGCGCGCAAGGCGCAGGCAGCAAAGGGAAGCTACTTCCGGTATTTTCTGTTTTATACAGCCCCTGATTGCGCAATCGACTCCATTCAAAGCGTGATCACGCACTGACATCCAGGGGAAGACGTAAGACGTGTCTGTTTCTCCATAGCATTTACACGGACCTTTAAACTGACTCCAGATCAGTGGCCAAAATGTTTGAAATCTGACTCCCTATAATGAAAAGTGCTGTAGATTGAGTTCTGTTTCACTCAGAGACAAAATTCCAACGGCTATAGAAACTAGAGAGTGTTTTCTATCCAATAATAATAATAATATGCATATTGTACGAGCAAGAATTGAGTAGGAAGCCGTTTAATCTGTAGAGGAAATTATGCTAATGTGAAACAGCACCCCCTATAGTGGCAAGAAGTTTTTAACTTGTTATCTGAAAATAAAATCTACATTTTACTGAACTGCGTCCAGTCAGCAGATGGACTAGATGCCGCTTAGGCCGCCCGTTGTGACGCCATCAAGAATTCAGCAGAGCAAGTTTGTATGAAGGTCTGGTTATTAAATGGGTACATAGTTCAATAGTAATATCCTCTAAAACGCTCTGGGGACAGACTTTGCTGCCCTGTTTCCAGTTGTCCACATGGCTGGGAGAACCTATTCAAGTAAGTAAATAGATTTTTAAAATGTAAAAACAACGATGTATTATTAGCTAACTAGCTACAGTGCAGGCTAACTCAAATTAGCTGCTAAATGAGCTAGCTAGTTGGCTAGCTATCTAGCCAACTTCAAATACTGTATCGATAGATAGCTAAGTGAATTAAATATCAGCAACTACCTAACGTCATATTAGCTATATATCTTGATGTATTTATCACTGTAAAAAACAAACTCCAAATGCATTTGTAGGTAGCTAGCTAACAGCCATGGAGGGTGAAAGGATAGCAGCCCCAACTGTCAGTGAGAGAGGAGGCTATTCTGGATAGGGCAGGTACTTTTGTGTAGTTCCTGTCCCTAGAAGTGAGGACGGAGATAATAGTAACATAATATTCAGTGTGGTGTAATTTGACTATAATGAAGTGTGTTTCTTGTGAGGTTTTCTGTCCTCAGATAAAGAGTGCTATGAAAGCCAGTCTACATATGAAGAGGTCCCAATGAAGAGCAGTGGTTCTCAGTCCTGGGGACTCAAAGAGGCACATTGTTGTTTTTGCCTCAGCACTGCACAGCTGATTCAAATGATCAACTCATCATCAAGCTTCAAGTGGTATTTATGTATTCATTTGTGATGCTGTCCTTGATATGATCCTGTTATTGTCACATGCTACACATGTACATATGTGTGCCCATGCATCTATCAATCCAATGTTATCATGATTTGTTATCAGGGATATTATACTTTAGTAATCCACAATGACCTGGTGATGTAACAGTCTAATAATTACATTGTCTTCCATATTCCTACAGATACCTTGTAACTGGAGATTCCTTCAAAACGATTGCCTACAGTTACCGTGTAGGGCACTGCAAGGTTGGGTGACCATGGTCATCTGGGACTGCCTCCTGGAGGAATTCAGGTGTGTGAAGGCTACCTGTGTCCTGCGTAACTTCATGCGGATGGACACGAGGACCAGGAGGGGATCTGCAGCTCGCCGCCGTGTCCCAGAGGAGGAGTCTGCTGCTCTGCAGGATGTTTCAAGGATGGGGTTCCAACAACGCTGCAAGAGAGGCAATCCGTGTGCAGGAGATCTTCACCTCCTACTTCTTCAAAGAGGGTGCTGTTCCCTGGCAACACCATAGACTACACTATGCACAACCAAAGGCTATTTTAAGAGGGTGCTGTTCCCTGGCAACACCATAGACTACACTATGCACAACCAAAGGCTCTTCAAAGAGGTTGCTGTTCCCTAGCAACACCATAGACTACACTATGCTCAACCAAAGGCTCTTTTAAGAGGGTACTGTTCCCTGGCAACACCATAGACTACACTATGGACAACCAAAGGCTCTTTTAAGAGGGTGCTGTTCCCTGGCAACACCATAGACTACACTATGTACAACCAAAGGCTCTTTTAGGAGCCATTCACATTGCAATAAGAGTATTCTTCCATTTACTTAGCTATGTCAACTGCAGTTATTCAATTCACAGTTTCTCTCCCTTTGATTTCTACTTCTCAGGTGAGGGTGCTGTTTAGGTAAGGGTGTGATGTCTGTGCAAAAGCAAAACAGGCTATCTTAAATCACCCATATTGAAAAAATGTAGAACAATTAGACACCCTATAACCCACACCTACACACTCATGTAATCAATCTGATTGATGGATTGTGCAGTAAGCAGGCTCAGGTGTATAACTGTGGCTCCTTCCACCTTCAAAGAATAGGCAAGAGGGCC